>NC_052152.1:120097761-120397761 GCF_902713615.1 Scyliorhinus canicula | reverse complement strand
ATGAGTGTAGAGCGATATGGCACAAGGAAGTGCTGAGGGTTTTGGCCAAGGTTGGTATCATGACCAGTACAGGCTTGGAGGGCTGAAGGGCCTGTTCCTGTGCTGTGTTGTTCAGTTGCACCAAAGCGTGACAGAAACATGAAATGGGCTGCAGCCGTTCAAGGTGGCTCATCACCACCCACTCATGGGGCAATTAGGGATGACCAACAAATGCTGGCCTTGTCGGTGATGCTCACATCGCCAATGAAAGGATTTTTAAAAGTAAAAAATGTCAACGGCCAACACACCTTGAACCGACAATCTACCAGTTTGGGAACTTGTGACCAATCCATTCTCAATAAATTGTTTCATTATTGAAACTGTTTAAGGAGTCTGAATGTTTCTATTTTAACTGGAATTCTGTTTTTACCGTGTTGGGTCAGGTTTCCCTGGATTTGGAAAACCCAGCAGGTAAAAGGGAGGGGGGGGCGAGATATATATTGGTCATATTTCAGTCCTCCCACTTGTGTCATTTTCACCATTCATTCTTTACGCAGTTGACCGTGAGTATAATTGTACACACTTCATGCAATCATCAGTGAGACCACATTGCTCTGCATTTTCATCCCACCTCTGCACATTGGCTTGGTGTCATTCCAGTTATTGCCGTCGCAATAAAGCACTGGGGAGCCATGCAGTCCGAAGCCGGAATCACATCTGAATTGGACAACTGAGCTCCCTGCTAGCACTGTGCGGCTTCCATGGAGAATATTCCCAACATCTGGGCATCCAGGTGCTGTGATGAGACAAAGAGGAACATACTTACCAATTAAACTATCAACTAGTTAGAAGCTTATTTATAACTGCTCCCTAAAGCGAAAGAATTAAACTCCAAGGAAAGATGGGGGAAATATGGGATTTGGAACTTTCTAAGGTGATGCCTGAGGAAGGGTTTTAAGGGAGTGGGTAAGATTGCAATCATATTGAAAATATAAAACCTGCATGATTTCAATTAACTGCTGTCCGCATGTGTTTCTCAACAGAAAACTAGATTATCCTTTGTTAATAAATCCGGAATTATTTAAAAAGCAATTGGAATTTTGGAATAGTTGTGCTTTGGGCTGCGAAACCGTTTCCCCCACTTATTTCTAGTTCAACTCGAGGCCTTCACTGAAATACTCCACATGTCAGAATCCTCCTGAGGCCAGTCCGCATTTCAAAAAGTGAATTTTTGATTGGAGTTCATGAGATCCTGAATAGTCTTGACAAGGTCAATGTGGAAAGGATGTTTCCTCTTGTGAGTCGGAAATAGGAGGCACTGTTTTTAAATTAAGGGGGTCGCCCTTGCAGACAAAGCGTTGGAGAATTTCTTTTCTCTCCGAGGTTTGTGCAACTTTGGCACTCTAACAAGATAGATTCTAGTTAGCCAAGGGAATCAAAGGTTTTCGGAGTATTGGGAAATAGGGACCTGGAAACACAAACAGATAAGACATGAGCTTGTTAAATGTCGGAGCAAAATGGCTGACGTTTGCTCCTATTTCATATGTTCGTATGGATGTTGATATCCACAATATTACAACGGAGTTCAATTATTTATCAGAGATTATACGTAATGTATAATATTCGTACAATGTTATGGTCATACTGTAAGGTTCCTAATTTAACCAACTGACTCCAAGTTACCAATCCTGGGAGTTACCAAAAGATAATCTACCTCAGCTGTTTCTCGCAGCTTTCTTTCCTGGGGCACCTTCCAACGTGCCTCTCTCTCTCATATGTATAAGACCTGGAGCATGTAGTCAAGATGACTGAGGCAGAGAACATAAAACAGTACAGCACAGTACAGGCCCTTTGGCCCACGATGTTGGGCCGACCACTTATCCTAATCTAACATCAACCTAACCTAGACCCCTTCAATTTACAGCTGTCCATGTGCCTGTCCAAAAGTCGCTTAAATGTGCCGAATGACTCTGACTCCATCACCTCCGCTGGCAGTGCATTCCATGCACCCACCACTCTCTGTGTAAAGAACCTACCCCGAACATCTCCCCTGTACCTCCCTCCAATCACCTTAAAATTATGTCCCTTGTGACAGCCATTTCCGCCCTGGGGAAACGTCTCTGGCTATCCACCCTATCCATGCCTCTCATCTATCAAGTCACCTCTCTTCCTTCTTCACTTCAGTGAGAAAAGCCCTAGCTCCGTCAACCTTTCTTCATAAGACATGCCATCCAGTCCAGGCTGCATCTTGGTAAATCTCTTCTGCATCCTCTCCAAAGCATCCACATCCTTCCTATAATGAGGCGACCAGAACTGGACACAATATTCCAAGTGTGGTCTAACTAGGGTTTTATAAAGCTGCAGCAAAACCTCACGGCTCTTGAACTCAATCCCCCTGTTAATGAAAGCCAACACAGCATAGGCCTTCTTAACAACCCTATCAACCTGGGTGGCAACTTTGCGGGATCTATGTACATGGACCCTAAGATCCCTCTGTTCCTCCACGCTTCCAAGAATCCTGAGACATCTCCCATTAGCCTTGTTATATTAATCCGCTACTGCCTCTGATCAATTATAAAGCCAGAATCAATTGAGCATAGCTGCTTTAATTCAGAACCCACTAAATACTGCCATAGCCTCCACGGACTATAGGCTGCTCACCCTCTTTGAGAGAGAGAGAGCCTGAACTGGTGGTGATTTAATCTGAGGGTCACCACATGGCGGGTGAGGGGCAAGATTGAGACGGGTCTCTCAGCCAGCACAGGAATTGAATGTGTACTGTTGGCATCGCGCAGCATCACAAACCAGCCATCCAGCTAACTGAGAAAACCGACCACCCAGACGCCAAATCAACATGTGGGAGGCTTTCAAGTGTACGTTGATAGGAATTCAGGACCGGCATGTTCCTGTGAGGATGAATGTTAAGTATGGCAAGTTTCGGGAACCTTGGATAACAGGAGATATTGTGAGCCAAGTCAATAAGAAAAAGGAAGCATTTGTCAAGGCAAGGAGCCTGGAACACACAAAGCAAATGTAGAATACAAGGAAAGTAGAAAGAAACTGAAGTCAGGAGGCTTGAGAGGGGTCATTAGCCAGCAGGATTAATGAAAATCCCAAGGCTTTTTATTCATATATAAAAAGCAAGAGGGTAGCTAGGGAGAGGGTTGGCCCACTCAAGGACAGGAGAGGGAATTTATGCGTGTAGCCAGAGGAAATGGGAGAGATATTAAATGAGTACTTTGAGTCAGTATTCACCAAAGAGAAGGACTTGGTGAATGATGAGTCTGGGGAAGGGTGTGTATATAGTTTGGGTCATGTCGAGATCAAAAAGGAGGAGGTATTGGGGTCTTGAAAAACATTAAGGTAGACAAGTTCCCAGGACCTGATGGGATCTACCCCAGAATACTGAGAGAGGCAAAGGAGGAAATTGCTGGGGCCTTGACAGAAATCTTTGTATCCTCACTGGCTACAGGGAGATCCCAGAGGATTGAAGAATAGCCAATGTATTTCCTTTGTTTAAGAAGGGTAGCAATGATAATCCAGGTGGTCCCGGCAGATTGGAAATTAGCAAACGTGACACCACTGTTTTAAAAAGGAGGTAGGTAGAAAGTGGGTAATTATAGGCCAGTGAGCTTAACTTCGGTAGTAGGGAAGATGCTGGAATCTATCATCAAAGAAGAAATAGCGAGGCATCTGGATGGAAATTGTCTCATTGGGCTGACGCAGCGTGGGTTCATAAAGGGCAGGTCGTGCCTAACTAATTTAGTGGAATTTTTTGAGGACATTACCAGAGCGGTAGATAACGGGGAGCCAATGGATGTGGTATATCCGGATTTCCAGAAAGCCTTTGACAAGGTGCCACACAAAAGGTTGCGGCATAAGATAAAGATGCATGGCATTAAGGGTAAAGTAGTAGCATGGATAGAGGATTGGTTAATTAATAGAAAGCAAAGAGTGGGGATTAATGGGTGTTTCTCTGGTTGGCAATCAGTAGCTGGTGGTGTCCCTCAGGGATCAGTGTTGGGCCCACAATTGTTCACAATTTACATAGATGATTTGGAGTTGGGGACCTAGGGCAATGTGTCCAAGTTTGCAGATGACACTAAGATGAGTGGTAAAGCAAAAAGTGCAGAGGATACCGGAAGTCTACAGAGGGATTTGGATAGGTTAAGTGAATGTGCTAGGGTCTGGCAGATGGAATACAATGTTGAGAAATGTGAGGTTATCCATTTTGATAGGAATAACAGCAAAAGGGATTATTATTTAAATGATAAAATATTAAAACATGCTGCTGTGCAGAGACCTGGGTGTGCTCATGCATGAGTCGCAAAAAGTTGGTTTACAGGTGCAACAGGTGATTAAGAAAGCGAATGGAATTTTGTCCTTCATTGCTAGAGGGATGGAGTTTAAGACTAGTGAGGTTATGCTGCAATGGTATAAGGTGTTAGTGAGGCCACACCTGGAGTATTGTGTTTAGTTTTGGTCGCCTTACCGGAGAAAGGACATACTGGCGCTGGAGGGTGTGCAGAGCAGATTCACTAGGTTAATCTACGGGCAGCACGGTAGCATTGTGGATAGCACAATCGCTTCACAGCTCCAGGGTCCCAGGTTTGATTCCGGCTTGGGTCACTGTCTGTGCGGAGTCTGCACATCCACCCCGTGTGTGGATGGGTTTCCTCCAGGTGCTCTGGTTTCCTCCCACAGTCACAAAGATGTGCAGGCTAGGTGGATTGGCCATGATAAATTGCCCTTAGTGTCAAAAATTGCCCTTAGTGTTGGGTGGGGTTACTGGGTTAGAACATAGAACATAGAACAGTACAGCACAGAACAGGCCCTTCGGCCCTCGATGTTGTGCCGAACAATGATCACCCTACTTTAAACCCACGTAACCCGTATACCCGTAACCCAACAATCCCCCCATTAACCTTACACTACGGGCAATTTAGCATGGCCAATCCACCTAACCCGCACATCTTTGGACTGTGGGAGGAAACCGGAGCACCCGGAGGAAACCCACGCACACACAGGGAGGATGTGCAGACTCCACACAGACAGTGATCCAGCCGGGAATCGAACCTGGGACCCTGGAGCTGTGAAGCATTGATGCTAACCACCATGCTACCGTGAGGTTATGGGGCTAGGGTGGAGGTGTTGACCTTGGGCAGGGTGCTCTTTCCAAGAGCCGGTGCAGACTCGATGGGCCGAATGGCCTCCTTCTGCACTGTAAATTCTATGATTCTATAATCCCAGAGCTGAAGGGGTTGGATTACAAGGAGAGGTTGAGTAGACTGGGACTGTACTCGTTAAAATTTAGAAGGATGAAGGGGGATCTCATAGAAACATAAAATTATGAAGGGAATTGATAGGATAGATGTAAGCAGGTTGTTTCCACTGGTGGTTGAAAGCAGAACTAGGGGACATAGCCTCAAAATAAGGGGAAGTAGATTTAGGACTGAGTTTAGGAGGAACTTCTTCACCCAAAGGGTTGTGAATCTATGGAATTCCTTGCCCAGTTAAGCAGTTGAGGCTCCTTCATTAAATGTTTTTAAGGTAAAGATAGATAGTTTTTTGAAGAATAAAGGGATTAAGGGTTATGGTGTTCGGGCCGGAAAGTGGAGCTGAGTCCACAAAAGATCAGCCATGATCTCATTGAATGGCGGAGCAGGCTTGAGGGACCATATGGCCTACTCCTGCTCCCAGTTCTTATGTTCTTATTACAGGTCAATGAGTCTTACGTCAGTTGTAGGGAAATTATTGGAGAGGATTCTTTGAGTCAGGATTTACTCCCACTTAGAAATAAGTGGATGTATTAGCGAGAGTCAATATGGTTTTCTGAAACTGAGGTCGTGCTCACTAACTTAATTGAGTTTTTCGAGGAAGTGACTAAGATGATTGATGAGGGTAGGGCAGTGGATGTTACATACGTAGATACATAGAAGATAGGACCAGGAGGAGGCCTTTTGGCCCTTTGAGTCTGCTCCGCCATTCATCACGATCATGGCTGATCATCCAACTCAATAGTCTAATCCTGCTTTCTCCCCATAGTCTTTGATCCCAATCTCCTCAGGTGCTATATTCAGCCGCCTCTTGAATATATTCAATGTTTTAGCATCAACTACTTCCTGTGGTAATGAATTCCACAGGCTCATCACTCGTTGGGTAAAGAAATGTCTCCTCATCTCTGTCCGAAATGGTTTACCCTGAATCCTCAGACGGTGACACCTGATTCTGGACACACCCACCATCGGGAACATCTTCCCTGCATCTACCCTGTCTAGTCCTGTTAGAATTTTATACGTTTCTATGAGATCCCCCCTCATTCTTCTGAACTCCAGCGAGAGCAATCCCAACCTAGTCAATCTCTCCTCATATGACAGTGCTGCCATCCCTGTTCCTAACTTGTATTTTTGTTTTATTACTGTGAATAGATAATGGGCGGAATTCTCCGCTCCCCACATGGCGTGGGAGAATCGTGGGAGGGCCTCCCGACATTTTTGACGCCCCCCCTGGCGCCCCCAGCGATTCTCCCCCCCCCCCCCCCCCCCCCACACCCCCGCTCGGAAAGATCACCGCTCGCCGTTTTTCACGGCGAATGGTGATTCTCCGAGCCTGATGGACCGAGTGGCCGACACTTAATGCCCGTTTCACCACGGCAGCAACCACACCTGTTTGCTGCATTCATGAAACGGGCACCAGATGCCCGTTTGGGGCATCTAGGGGCCCGATTTGGACGGGAGCACCGTGACTGTGCTCGGGAGGGGACAGGCCCGCGATCGGTGCCCACCGATCGTCGGGCCAGCGTCCAAAAAGGACGCACTCTTTCCCCTCCGCCGCCCAGCAAGATCAAGCCGCCATGTCTTGCCGGGCGGCGGAGGAGAAAGACGGCACCGCGCATGCGCGGGTTCGTGCCGTCTGTGCGCTGATGTCATCCGCGCATGCGCGGGTTGGAACCGGCAACCCGCGCATGCGCGGATGACGTCAGAAAAGCGCCGTCTCCGCATCATTTCCGGCGTGACGAGGTCGCGGCCGGGAACGACGGGGGCCCGTTCCTAGCCCCCCGGGTGGGGGTGAATTAGGTGCGGGGAGCGGGCCCCAAGGCCGTCGTGAAGCTCTGCCGATTTCACAACGGCCATCCTGAGTTTTATCGGGAGCGGAGAATACCACCCAATGTCCTTCCATGGAAGAATGCTCTCAGAACCAAATTGTTAATCTCTCCACCTGCAAGCATCTCCATTGCGAGAACACTGTTTGATCATTTTTAAATTGAACTGTTTCTGTCCGGTAAATTTATCTTTGTTCAATCAGATTGCCTGAGAGTGTGGGTGTGGATGTTACAACAAAGGACCACCAAACTACCAGCTGATTCGTTGTTGCCTAACTACCAGTTCATTTGAAGTCACCAGCTTTCGGAGTGCTGCTCCTTCATCAGGTGAAGTGATATTCGCCTGATGGAGGAGCAGTGCTCCGAGGGCTTGTGATTTCAAATCCACCTGTTGTACTTTAACCTGGCGTTGTGAGACTTGTCTTCCTCGATGGTGACGGTTGTGGGATTGGAAGTTGCTGTCAAAGTAACCATCGTTAGTTCGGGAGAACATTCTGTGGATAATGCATTCGACAACTGCAAATTGCTGGTAGTGAGGAGGTGGCTATTTATTTCACTGCCAGGATGGATTAAACATAATTACTTGATGTTGAGCTTCCCCACTTCTATTCGAGCAATACCCATTCGGGCAACTGGTGAGCATTTCCTCGCGCCCATGATGGTAGTGAAATTGAAGGATTGAAATGTGAACCACTTATTGCAGAATACCCAGCTGCTGCTCTTTTTTTCAATGGTTCAATGGTTGGACCAGTTAAATGCTTGATCGATAATTCCCTGTAGGATGACCCTGGTGGGAAACCCAGCAGTGAGGTTTAACCAAAAGTATTTGGGCTTTATTTTGTTTAAGGTTGTCATGCCCAGCCACTTAATGAGGCACAGACATTACCTCCTACTTCTTAACATAAGTCTTGATGTCATCCAATGCCCTGTGCAAGCTGATTGGGTGGATGGAGCTGAAGGCTGTAGAATCATCAATGTGCAGGTCAACTCCTGACTTTACAGCAGAAGGAAGGTTATTGATGGTTAGGACGGGAATGCTGTCCTGAGGAATTTTAACAGCAATGTGCTGAGGCTGTGATAGTTGATCTGACACAGCCAAGACTGTGATCTTGTGAGCAAGCACAGTTTCACCTTTCACAAAGTTCCCCACGGTAGGCTATTGCAGAAAATACGGAGGCATGGGATTCAGGGTGATTTAGCAGTTTGGATCAGAAATTGGCTCGCTGTAAGAAGACAGAGGGTGGTGGTTGATGGGAAATGTTCAGCCTGGGGTTCAGTTACTAGTGGTGTACCACAAGGATCTGTTTTGGGGCCACTGCTGTTTGTCATTTTTATAAATGACCTGGAGGAGGGTGTAGAAGGATGGGTGAGTAAATTTGCAGATGAGTTTAATGCAGAAAAGTGTGAGGTGATTCATTTTGGAAGGAGTAACAGGAAGACAGAGTACTGGGCTAATGGTAAGATTCTTGGTAGTGTGGATGAGCAGAGAGATCTCGGTGTCCACGTACATAGATCCCTGAAAGTTGCCACCCAGGTTGATAGGGTTGTTAAGAAGACATACGGTGTGTTAGCTTTTATTGGTAGAGGGATTGAGTTTCGGAGCCATGAGGTCATGTTGCAGCTGTACAAAACTCTGGTGCAGCCGCATTTGGAGTATTGCGTGCAGTTCTGGTCGCCGCATTATAGGAAGGATGTGGAAGCATTGGAAAGGGTGCAGAGGAGATTTACCAGGATGGTGCCTGGTATGGAGGGAAGATCTTATGAGGAAAGGTTGAGGGACTTAAGGCTGTTTTCGTTAGAGAGAAGAAGGTTAAGAGGTGATTTAATTGAGGCATACAAGATGATCAGAGGATTAGATAGGGTGGACAGTGAGAGCCTTTTTCCTCGGATGGTGATGGCTAGCACGAGGGGACATAGCTTTAAATTGAGGGGAGATAGATATAGGACAGATGTCAGAGGTAGGTTCTTTACTCAGAGAGTAGTAAGGGCGTGGAATGCCCTGCCTGCAACAGTAGTGGACTCGCCAACATTAAGGGCATTTAAATGGTCATTGGATAAGCATATGGATGATAAGGGAATAGTGTAGATGGGCTTCAGAGTGGTTTCACAGGTCGGCGCAACCCTGAATGGACCTGTGGCCAGGGACACAAGCAGCAGATGCATGAGAATACGGTCCACCAAGGGACATGATTGAGATGTATAAAATTATGAGGGGTATAAATAGAATAGAGAGGAAGAAACCTTTCCCCTTGGTGGAGGGGTCAATGACCAGGGGGCATAAACTTAAGGTAAAGGCAGGAGGTTCAGAGGGGAGGTCAGGAAAAACTCCCCTCTCCCAATTTACAGCTATTCAGGTCATAAACTGACTTTCTGTTTTTGCTTCAAAAAATGAATAACCTCACACTTATCCAAATTATACTGCATCTGCAATTGGTTTGCCCATTCACCCAATTTGTCCAGATTATGCTGTAGGATCCCTGCATCCTCGTCACAATTCACCCTCCCACCTAATTTGGTATCATCTGCAAACTTTGAGATGCTACATTTTGTTCCCTCATCCAAATCATTAATATATATTGTGAATAGCTGGGGTCCCAGCACCAATCCCTGTGGTACCCCACTAGTTACTGCCTGCAATTTGAAAAGGACCCATTAATCCCTACTCTTTGTTTCCTCTCTACCAACCAGATTTCTATCCACCTCAATACATTTCCCCCTCATCCCGTGCGCTTTAATTTTGCACAATAATCTCTTATGCGGGACTTTGTCAAACGCTTTCTGAAAGTCCAATATTCCACATCGACTGGCACCCCTTGTCGACTGTACTGGTTACCTCTTCAAAGAATTCCGACAGACTTGTCAAGCATGATTTTCCCTTCATAAATCCATGCTGACTCTGACTGATCCTGTCACTGCTTTCTAAATGTTCCGCTATAAAGTCCTTGATAATGGATTCAAGCATTTTCCCCACTACCGATGTTAGGTTTAATGGTCTATAATTCCCTGCTTTCTATCTACCTCCCTTGTTGTCCATGTTGTCTACATGGACTTCAGTAAAGCCCCTCATGGCAGACTGGTACAGAAGGTGAAGTCATACGGGATCAGAGGTGAGTTGGCAAGATGGATACAGAATTGGCTTGGTCATAGAAGGTAGCAGTGGAAGGGTGCGTTTCTGAATGGAGGGCTGTGACTAGTGGAGTTCCTCATGGATCAGTGCTGGAACCTTACTGTTTGTAATATATATATAAATGATTTGGAGGAAAATGTAACTGGTTTGCACACGACACAAAAATTGGTGGAATTGTGGATAGCAATGAGGACCATCAGAGGATCCAGCAGGATATAGATCAGTTGGAGACATGGGCGGAGAGATGGCAGATGGAGTTTAATCCGGTCAAATGTGAGGTATTGCATTTTGGAAGGTCAAATGCAGATGGGAAGTACACAGTAAACGAAAGAAATGTATTGATAGGCAGAGGGATCTGGTGTACAGGTACACTGGTCACTAAAATTGGCAATGCAGGTGGAGAACATAGTCAAGAAGGCATACAGCATGCTTGCCTTCATCAGCCGGGCATTGAGTATCAAAATTGGCAAGTCATGTTGCAGCTTTATAGAACCTTAGTTAAGCCGCACTTGGAATATAGGGCAGGGTTCTCTGATCCTGAGGCTAAGTATTGACGCCGTCGCAAACGCCATCGTGTTTCTCGACGGCATCAACATGGCCTCAGGAGCAGCAATTCTGACCCCTACAGGGGGCCAGCATGGCACTGGAGCGACCCACGCCGACACTGTCGGGAACTCGGCCGGTCGGGGGCAGAGCATCGGGGGGGGGGGGGGGGGGGGGGGAGCGGGCCTCAGGCAATGTCCTGAGGCCGACGATGCGGTGCATGGCGTATTCAGGGAGTACGCCACTTTGGAGGGGGCGGCACATCGCGAAAGCGGCGCCGCCCCCAATTTGGTCAGGAACTTTGATTCTCCGGGCGATCGCCGAATGCGATTTCGGTGTCGCCGACTGCAGAATCCAGCCCATGGTCCCGGAAGGGTAGGGGCTTTAGGTCAGGCGAGCACCATGGTCGGCGTAGGCTTGGAGGGCTGAAAGGTCTCTTCCTGTGCTGTAAATTTCTTTGTTCTTTGTTCAGATTAGTCTCGGTATGAAACATACATTTATATAAAATAAAGCAATGTTGATTACCTTTTCATTCTAATCCTCATTTCCTTTTAGACTCGTGTTTCATATTGAACAGTTCTACAAGATTATGAGGGGCATGGATAGAGTGGATGGGCAGGAACTTTTTCCCAGGGCGGAGGGGTCAGTCACAAGGGGGCATAGGTGTAAGGTCCATGTGGAAAAGTTTATAGGAGATGGGCGAGGCAGGTTTTTTACGCAGAGGGTGGTGAGTGCCTGGAACGTGTTCAAAAGGCATCTTGACAAATACATGGATAGGATGGGTATAGATGGATATGGCACAAGGAAGTGCTGAGGGTTTTAGCCAATGTTGGTATCATAACCGTACAGGCTTGGAGGGCCGAAGGTTCCTGTGCTGTACTGTTCTTTGTTCTTTGTTATTTGTACGTTGTGCTAATAGTTATGGTTAACACACTAGGCACAGTGGTTAACTCTGCTGCCTCACAGTCCCATGATGTGCAGGCTTGGTGGATTGGCCATGCTAAATTGTCCCTTTGTGTCCAAAAGGTTAGAGCATAAGAACTAGGAGCAGGAGTAGGCCATCTGGCCCCTCGAGCCTGCTCCGCCATTCAATGAGATCATGGCTGATCTTTTGTGCACTCAGCTCCACTTTCCGGCCCGAACACCATAACTCTTAATCCCTTTATTCTTCAAAAAACTATCTATCTTTACCTTAAAAACATTTAATGAAGGAGCCTCAACTGCTTCACTGGGCAAGGAATTCCATAGATTCACAACCCTTTGGGTGAAGACCTAAACTCAGTCCTAAATCTACTTCCCCTTATTTTGAGGCTATGCCCCCTAGTTCTGCTTTCACCTGCCAGTGGAAACAGCCTGCCCACATCTATCCTATCTATTCCTTTCATAATTTTATATGTTTCTATTAGATCCCCCCAATCCTTCTAAATTCCAATGAGTACAGTCCCAGTCTACTCAACCTCTCCTCGTAATCCAACCCCTTCAGCTCTGGGATTAGGTGGGGTTACTGGGTTACAGGGAGAAGGTGGAGGTGTAGGGTGTTCTTTCATAGGGTCGGTGCGGACTTGATGGGCAACCATCTGCACTGTTGGGATCCTATGGATTTATAGAATGGTTACAGTGTAGAAGGAGGCCGTTCAGCCCATCAAGTCTGCACCAGCTCTCCAAATGAGCAATTCGCTTACGCCCCATAACTCTGCACATTCTTCCTTTTCAGATAACAGCTCAATTTCCTTTTGAATGCTTCGATTGGACCTGCATCCACCACACTCTCAAGATGGACATTCCAAACCATAACCCCTCGCTGTGTAAAGAAGTTTGTCCTCATATCACTTTTCCTTCTTTTGCCAATTATCTTAAATCTGTTCTCGATCTTTCCATCAATGGGAACAGCTTCTCCCTGTCTACTCTGTCCAGATCCCTCAAGATTTTGAACAACGATCAAATCTTCCTTCAATCTCCCATCCTCCGAGGTGAACTTGTCCAATCTTTCTATGTAATTGCTAGGTTATTCCATAATATCAAAGTTATTGCTACATTTACTAAATTACACAATAATCCTTTATTACATTAACTCATGAAAACTTGGTTTCCACTGAATGGACTGGGTGTGATGAAATGTTGAGGGATATTTTTGTCGAGAGGGATGATCTTTACTTACCAACACATACAGGTGGAGCTCTGGTCCATCGGCCAGACACACAGCTACTGGTCGGAAAGCCATAACGTTTAAATCCAGGATGACAAAAGAATGTGACGTAAATCCCGCCATAGCGGAAAAACAGACGGCCATTTGACAACTTGCGCAGTCCTGGACAACTGCCCAGGGCCAGACCTAGGAGGAGAACCAATTCAGTTATCAATCAGACATTTCTGATGGAGGGGAGGAATCCCACCCGGAGTAGCAGCTCATCAATAGCGGGCATGGACATTCAAGCAACACTCTTCTCAATGGTCTCAGCTAGCTGTTCGGTTATTTTGTAGCCTGCTAAAGCTTCATTTTATGACAGGCTATGAGGTGACCTGTGGATTTGCATTAGACCCACTGCATGATCCAGTTCAATGAGGAAGTTGGTTTGAAATCAGATGCTTGTTGATTAATTAATCCGGTCAAAGACTTTGTAGATGTTACACCTTAAAGAGGGATTCCACCACCATTTTTTAAATCTAATCGTTACATTTATGCTATTTAAATACTTTTCTTTCCCATTCCCACAGCTACGTCACGTTTTATGTTTTCGGATATTTTTTTCTTTTGAAATAATTTTTATTGAAAAATTTTGAATTTATACAATAACGCACCATAGTAAAATACCAAAAATAACAATAATATTAACAATCATAAACATTCGCCCCACCTCCATGAACAACACAGCATTTTAACAACAATGCAAATTAACACAATATAAAGTTACAGAATAGAAACTACAATAAGGAACCCCCCCCCCTCCCCCCGGGTTGCTGCTGCTATTGACCAAGTTACCTATCTTTGAGCCAGGAAGTCCAGAAAAAGCTGCCATCGTTTATAGAACCCTTGTATTGATCCTCTCAGGGCAAATTTGACCCTTTCCAATTTTATAAATCCCGCCATGTCACTGATCCAGGTCTCCACACTTGGGGGCCTTGCATCCTTCCACTGCAGCAGAATCCTTCGTCGGGCTACTAGGGACGCAAAGGCCAGGACACCGGCCTCTTTCGCCTCCTGCACTCCCGGCTCTACCACAACTCCAAAAATCGCGAGTCCCCACCCTGGTTTGACCCTGGATCCAACCACCCTCGACACCGTCCCCGCCACCCCCTTCCAGAATTCTTCCAGTGCTGGGCATGCCCAGAACATATGGGCGTGGTTCGCTGGACTCCCCGAACATCTGGTGCACCTGTCCTCACCCCCAAAGAACCTACTCATCCTAGTCCCGGACATGTGGGCCCGGTGCAGCACCTTAAATTGGATGAGACTAAGCCTCGCACATGAGGAGGAAGAGTTGACTCTCTCCAAGGCATCCGCCCAAGTCCCGTCCTCTATCTGCTCCCCAGGTTCCTCCTCCCATTTAGCCTTCAGCTCCTCCACTGACGACTCCTCCACCTCCTGCATTACCTTATAGATGTCAGACACCTTCCCCTCTCCGACCCACACCCCCGAAAGCACTCTGTCCAGCGTCCCCCGCGACGGCAGCAGAGGGAATCCCTCTACCTGTCGCCTAGCAAACGCCTTTACCTGCAAGTATCTGAACATGTTCCCTTGGGGAAGGCCAAATTTATCTTCCAGTTCCCCCAGGCCCGCAAACCTCCCGCCAATAAACAGGTCCCTCAATTTGCTGATGCCCGCCCTTTGCCACCCCCTAAATCCCCCATCCTTGTTCTCCGGGATGAACCAATGGTTGCCACCCAGTGGAGCCTCCATCGAGCCCCCTGTTTCCCCCCGATGATGTTTTCGGATATTTTAATTTAAACAGCAGGAATAAATCTGCAGTTCGCAACTGGGGAATGTGAGAGAAATGAAGACACACAGAAAGGAAGGAAGAAAGAAACAAATTCCATTTACATGGCGCCCCAAAACTGCCCAATCAGTTGGATTCCACCTGGGTCACTCAGCTCCTGAACTCACTACAGCCTTGGATCAAACATAGGCAAAGGTGCTGAACTCAGGAGGGGATATCAGACTGACTGCACTTGATGAGTGCAGCTCCAACAATGCTGAATAACCTTGATGCCATTCAGGACCAAACAGCTGCTGGATTAGCACCCCAGCTACTCACCTTAAACATTCACTCCCTCCACCACTGATACACTGCAGCAACTCACCGAGATTCCTTTGAAAGCATCCCAGAACCTATGACCTCTAAGGACAAGAAAAGCAGATACATGGGAACCCCACCACCTAGAGGTTCCCCTCCAAGTCACTCACCATCCCGACTTGGAAATATAACTTCCTTCACTGTCACTGGGTCAAAATCCTGGAACTCCCACCCTAACAGCGCTTTGGGTGTACCTACACCTCATGGACTGCAGCGGTTCAAGGATAGGACAATAAATGTTGGCCCAAAACAATTCTGTAATAAGATCAGAAGAAAAGAAGAAAAAAATAGACCATTCAACCCGTTAAGCCTGCACTACCTTCATGAGCTGGATTCTTTGATTCGCGACGCCGGAAACGCAAATTGTGATCGGGCTTCATGTGAAAATCGAGATTTGCACCCAGGACCGGCAGGCCATGGAAAACCGCCATTAGCACGGCATTTCAATATACGTAACGGATTGGACACAATAAGCAGGATTTACTGAAATCGGCGATGGCCCAACGGCGGCGTCAAAAACGACGCAAACCACTTCGGTATCGGGCCGACCAGAAGTAGTGGAATCCTCCCCACTTCCGGGGGCTAGGAGGACACTGGAGAATTTGGTGCCCTGCCAGCCGGCACCGAAGGGACTGCGCGAGTCTGCACATGTGCCAAAGGGCCAGCGTGATCCCGCGTGTGTGTGTAACCGCTGGCGTATTCTGCTGCATGTGCAGGGGGGCGTCTTCTCCGCGCCGGGCATGGCGGAGCCCTACAGGGACCAGTGCAGAAGGAAGGAGTGCCCCCACGGCGCAGGCCCGCCCGCAGATTGGTGGCCTCCGATCATGGGACAGGCCACCGTGAAGGCCCACCCTGGGGTCGTATACCCCAACCCCCAGGACCACAGCAGCTGACTTACCTGCCAGGACCTGCCGTGTGGGACCATGTCTAATCCACGCCAGCGGACTGGCCAAAAACTGACGGCCACTCAGCCCATCGGAGCCCGGAGAATTACCGGGGGGGGGGCTGCTGCCAAAGGCCCCCGACTGGCATGGCGTGAACCCCGCCCGAAAACCGGCACCGTACAGACAATGACCCAGCAGGGAATCAAACCAGGGACCTGGCGCTGTGAGTCCACAGTGCTAATCACGTGTACTGCCCCAAGAAAGGAGGCCGCCAGCCAGAGAGGCCCGGCCCGCCGATCGGTGGGCCCCGATTGCGGGCCAGGCCACATAGGAGGCCCCCTCCGGAGTCGGACCCTCTCTTCCCCCACCCACAGGCCGCCCCCCCCCCCCCCCCCCCCAACCCTTCCACGCCGAGGTCCCGCCAGCTGAGAGCAGGTGTGGACGGCGCCGGCGGGACTCAGCGTTTTTACAACAGCCGCTCGGCAAGTCACGGGCTGAGAATCGGCGGGCCGGCCACGTAGAGCAGCCCCCGACCGGCGCCGCGCCAACCACACCAGCGTCAGTGGCACCGATTCTCCGCTCTGCCGAGAATTGAGTGCCGGCGTTGGGGCGGCGGGGCGCGATTCATCCGGTTACGGGGATTCTCCGCCTGGCCCCGGGCTGAGAGAATCCCGCTCAGAATATGTGCACCGTGGCGTTTGGCACCCTCCGTGGCACACAGCCCCTCTCAGGATAGAGGCCTCACCAGTGAAACTATCGGCTATCTCACTCCGCGCAGGACCGCCAGCTATCTACAAGTCCTGCCTGTTCACCGCGTTCCCATCCATCCTGGCCCCGGGCAGGTTGTCACAAATGTCACCCAGGACTCATTCACACTGCAGCAATGCTCCCAGTAGACACACACTTCCCTGCCTCACCCACCCATCCATAGGACCTGCCCACACACAACCCTCTAAGCATGGAGGAGTTTGGTGGCACACTGTGACCCGCTCCACCGCACAAGCAATTGCCACGTTCCTGCTGGGTTAACTCACAGCCCAACCAATGGGGACACCCACAGTAGACCCTACTGAGGAAAGAGGACAGGGCCGCAGAACGTATCGATGACACGGGTTGTGGCAGCCACTGGTAGCCCTATTGCCAGGGATGGGTTGTGAAGTTAGCGGCTCCCCCCCTCCCTCCGACACCCCCCGCAGAGAATGACGTTCAGAGTCCGGTCAGGATAGTTCGCTATCTACTTTACAGACGGGGGCTGGAGGCACAAGGCCTGCTCGGGGAGGACCTTGCACAAGAGGAGACTGCCACAGCGAAAGGGTTAAAAATCACACAGCTTTTAAATGAAACCTAAAAGGCTCAGAGGGGCTGCTGGTTGCTCTCTGGTGGATTCGTAAGGACAGAAACTAGTTACAGCACAGACTTTCGAGAGATAAGCATTCAAGGAGCCTTGTTGTATTAAGTAGAGCAGGATGCAGCCACACAGCTTGCACACAAAAATTCAATTAATCATGATGCAGCTGCAGCTGTGGCCTACAACACACTGGGATGGGAGTATGAGTTCCACAGTTCAGGCATTTCTTTATCTCATTTATATTTAGCAGTTAGTAGATAAGTGGCGACAAATACGTGCTTGGTGATATTATAATTATATGTACGTGCCGTGTTTATGATTGGTAATTATACTCGTGTAATGTGTTATGTAATCCTAATTATTGGTTGTGGATGGACATGGAGTTCTGAAACAAATGCATTACTTTGGGGCCCTTTTTGCTCAGTTGGTGAGACAGCTGGTTCGTGATGCAGAACAAGGCTGGCAGCATGGGTTCAATTCCCGGATCGGCTGAGGTTATTCTTATTCTTCTCAACCTTGCCCCTCGCCTGAGGTGTGGTGATCCTCAGGTTAACACCCCCTCAAAGGGGAAAGCAGCCTATGGTCATCTGGGACGATGGTGACTTTACCTCCCCTTTATTCTTGTGACTGGTGTATGATAATTACTTGGGAAAATACATAGTATAACTGCTCTGTATTTTCTATGATCGGGGAGCTGGTAAACCACCTAGTGGATGTTTAGCTCCTCTGCTATAGCTGGAATTGGGCGGGATTCTCGGTGAATCGGCGCGATGGCCCGAAACCGGCGCCAAAAACGCCGCGAATCATTCCGGCGTCGGGCCCCCTGGAACGTCGCAAATTCTCCGTCCCCGAATGGGCTAGTAGTGTCATGGCACCATTCGCGACAGCGTCACCGGTCACGGACGCACGCGGCGTAACTGCACAAAAGATGCCCCCCCTCTCCCGGAGACATGGCAAAATGGCCGCCCATCACGCAGCGCCAAGGGAGACCCTCAACTGCCTGCCCCCTTTCCCCTTCCTCCATATCCCCCTTCCCCCATATCCCGCCTTCCCCCATATCCACCTTCCCCCATATCCACTTCCCCCATATCCCCCTTCCCCCATGTCGCCCTTCCCCCATGTCGCCCTTCCCCATATCCACCTTCCTCCATATCCCCCTTCCCCCATATCCCCCCTTCCCCCATATCCACCTTCCCCCATATCCACCTTCCCCCATATCCACCTTCCCCCATATCCCCCTTCCCCCATGTCGCCCTTCCCCCATGTCGCCCTTCCCTCATATCCCCCACTCCCACCATCCCCAAACCCCCCCATCTCATCCTCAGCTTGCACCCTCCCTAAACCCCCCCCCCCTCCTCCCCGGCACGCAGCCTCCCCAACCCCCTCTCCTCCCGGCACGCACCTCTCCATCACGCACTTTCTCCAAAATCCCCTCCCCTCCCCTCCCCCAGCCCCTCCCTCACTCCTCCGCGCTGGCCAGCGTCAACCATCACGACACGCCTCCTGGCAATTCTCCGACCCCCCAGTTCTTGAACTGAAATTCTAAATGTTGTCTGGTCAGTTGGGAAGTGAGCAACATCATGATTGAATAGGTGTGAAACCCGCAGCACTCAGAAAAGCAGGAGCCAGCCAGTGAGGCTCGAGTGCCTGCGTCCAACAGACTGAGGAAGAGGTGCAAAAATGGCGCTGCATGAGGGCAAGTGTCGGTGCCTGCCCTTTGAGCAGCTGCCACACTGCGCGTACCACCGAAGAGTTCGGCTAAGCAGGGAGACCTCACCATCTGTGCCAGATGGTGGCACAACTAGTACCGTGGAGGTATGGAGGAGGATACCCACTCCTGGTGTCTATCAAGGTCGCAGTCACCCTGAACATTTATGCCTCTGGGTCTTTCCAGGGGCTGAGCGGTGACCTGTCTGGGATCTTTCAGACATCCGCACATAGATGCATTCAGTCTAGACCAGGCACGCCAGGATGCCCATGCAGCAGGATTTGCTGCCATCACTGGGATTCCCCAGGTCCAGGGAGAGATTGATGGCCCGCTTGTCCCCCTATGAGCACTGGCTCATTACGAGGTGGCCTTCATCTCCCTGAATATTCAGTTGGTGTGGGACCACAGCTGCACATCATGCACTTCTGTGCCCGATACCCAGGCAGCCTGCATGATGCATTCTTCCTGGCATACTCGTCGGTTCCCAACACTTCAAGGTGTTTCCTCGCGTGAGGGGTTGGCACTTGGGCAACAAGTGTTACCCGCTGAGGTCTTGGCTAATAACACCTGTCCAGAGACCCCAGAACAACGTGGAGACCCGTTATAATGATGCCCATGCAGCACCTGGAGCATCATTGAGCAGTGCATGGGCTTGCTCAAGATGCGCATCCCATGCCTGGACCACTCCAGTGGGGCCGTTTCAATATAGCTCCAGGAGGGCCTCTAACAACATGCTGGCCTGCTGATCCTTGCTGCATGCTGGAGGAGGAGAAAGAATTCCAGGCCTCATCTGAAGAGGAGGATGGCCAGGAAGGACCAGGCATGGAACCAGGGATCATACAGCAGGCCATCCACCTTGTGCTCCCGGACCGCCACTCACAGAACATCCTGATCACCTCCCGATTTGCCGTCTAAAACGCCTGGTCACAGGCAGTTCCTCCACCCTGCCCCACTTCTTCATACTACCCCCCCCCCATCCAAGTGGTGCCCCCATCCCCATAGCTGCTCAAGCCTTCCCTCTACCTCCTCCCTTCACTTCACCTTCCCTGTCCCTCATCCCTTCACTATACCTCCCCTCTCCCTCATCGCTTTACTCCACCTCCCCTCTCCCTCCTCGCTTCACTCCACCTTCCCTGTCCCTTGTCCCTTCACTCCACCTTCCCTGTCCCTTGTCCCTTCACTACACCTCCCCTCTCCCTCCTCCCTGCACTACACCTTCCCTGTCCCTTGTCCCTTCACTCCACCTTCCCTCTCCCTCCTCCCTTCACACCTCCCCTCTCCCTCCTCCCTGCACTACACCTTCCCTGTCCCTTGTCCCTTCACTGCACATTCCCTCTCCCTCCTCCCTGCACTACACCTTCCCTGTCCCTCCTCCCTTCACTCCACCTTCCCTCTCCCTCCTCCCTTCACACCTTCCCTGTCCCTCCTCCTTGAGTGAACCACGTCGGCGGTAACTCGGCCACTTGTCGGCGGAGAATCGCTTGAAATACTTGAAGCATCTCTTGTTGTTGTGTTCCCCCCAAATTAAGTGATGTCTAGAGATTGTGAAGCCAGATTGGGTAAATTAATTTATGTGGCCAAAGATGATAATTATGATTTTCTTCCTCTGACAGATATACAGGTGGCCATGGACACATCAGACAGCGGCACAGTGGTTAGCACTGCTGCCTTACAGAGCCAGGGATTCAGGTTCAATTCCACCCTTGGGTCACTGTTTGTGTGGAGTTCTCCTCATGCCTGCGTGGGTTTCCTCCGGGTGCTCCGGTTGTCTCCCACAGTCAAAAGATATGCAGGCTAAGTGCTAACTTGCCCCTTCGTGTCCAAAAGATTAGGTGGGGTTACTGGGTTACAGGGTTAGGGTGGGGGTGATGCTCTTTAGAACATAGAACAGTACAGTACAGAACAGGCCCTTCGGCCCTCAATGTTGTGCCGAGCCATGATCACCCTACTCAAACCCACGTATCCACCCTATACCCGTAACCCAACAACCCCCCCTTAACCTTACTTTTATTAGGACACTACGGGCAATTTAGCATGGCCAATCCACCTAACCCGCACATCTTTGGACTGTGGGAGGAAACCGGAGCACCCGGAGGAAACCCACGCACACAGGGGGAGGACGTGCAGACTCCACACAGACAGTGACCCAGCCGGGAATCGAACCTGGGACCCTGGAGCTGTGAAGCATTTATGCTAACCACCATGCTACCCTGCTGTCCCAGAATGCCCCTTTCAGAATGACCTCCTTCTTTTCTACATAAGGACATAAGAGCTAGGAGCAGGAGTCGGCCATCTGGCCCCTCGAGCCTGCTCCGCCATTCAATGAGATCATGGCTGATCTTTTGTGCACTCAGCTCCACTTTCCGGCCCGAACACCATAACCCTTAATCCCTTTATTCTTCAAAAAACTATCTATCTTTACCTTAAAAACATGTAATGAAGGAGCCTCAATTGCTTCACTGCGCAAGGAATGCCATAGATTCACAACCCTTTGGGTGAAGAAGTTCCTCCTAAAGTCAGTCCTAAATCAACTTACCCTTATTTTGAGGCTATGCCCCGTGGTTCTGCTTTCACCCGCCAGTGGAAACAATCTGCCCACATCTATCCTATCTATTCCCTTTAAATGTTTCTATAAGATCCCCCCCATATCCTTCTAAATTCCAACGAGTACAGTCCCAGTCTACTCAACCTCTCCTCATAATCCAACCCCTTCAGCTCTGGGATTAACCTAGTGAATCTCCTCTGCACACCCTCCAGTGCCAGTACGTCCTTTCTCAAGTAAGGAGACCAAAACTGAACACAATACTCCAGGTGTGGCCTCACTAACACCTTATACAATTGCAGCATAACCTCCCTAGTCTTAAACTCCATCCCTCTAGCAATGAAGGACAAAATTCCATTTGCCTTCTTAATCACCTGTTGCACCTGTAAACCAACTTGCTGTGACTCTGTAGGGATTCTATTCTATAAGTGGCCAATTTTGTGCATTAGAGCTGATAAATAGGCAGGAGATTGAATCAGATCCTCAGTCCTGTAACATCATGGGCAGGATACTCCGAGCTTCCACGCCGAAATCGGGCTTGGCGAGGGGGCAGAGAATGGAGCGTCGGACCTGCAATCGGGTCCGACGCCTTCCCGCAATTCTTCGCAGACTGGAGAATCGCCACCAGTTGCGCGGGCGGGATCAACTTGAAAGAGGCCCCCGCGGCAATTCTCCGCCAACAACAGGCCGAGTTACCGCTGACGTGGTTCACTCATGGTGGGGAGTGGGGGGATCCATCACTGGCAGGGGGGGGGATCCTCCAGGAGGGCCAGCCTCGCGCTCAGGGAACCACCGATCGGCGGGTGCGCGCGATCTGTGGGGGTTCCTTTATTGCGCGGGCCGGCCCGCTGTGTGAGTCCACCATGTTGCGCGAGGCTGTGGCCACGGACGGCTGCCGCAAACATGCGCGGACCCCTGACCGGATGTGCAGGGCCCCGCATCGGCAGCCGGACCTGCGAGGAGCACTCCGGGGCCCTGTAGCCCCCTTCAAAAAGGAGAATCAATCTGGACTGTCGAGAAAATAGTCCAGAGTGATTCATGCCAGTTTTCTCATGGGCGTGGCGACATAGCCCCATTATCAGAGAATTCCGCCCCTTAAATTCCCACCTGGTACCTCTTTACATTCATCAAAGCATGGGGATATTTTCAATTAGCACGGCAACCTGTTTATTTTTATTCATTGTCTTATTTTAATATCAGAATTATGATAACTTCAGCATGAAAGTTGTCACTGGGCAGAGGAGAGAGGCTCCATTGTGGGCTGGAGAATTGTACCTAAACTTCAAAATATTCTAAATGTTGCAAAAAGGCTCAGCGAAGCCGCACTTACCACAGTCCGAGAGAATCAAGATCCCAATCAGCAACATTCGGATGGACCCCCTCAGGGAAGCTGGAAGCTCGAAGATCAATAAAGCCATCTGGAGGAGATGAAGCTGTGTCTGTGGTGTGAGGTGTGGAGACGTCAACTTCGCAATGAGGCAGTTCAGGTATGGTGTGAGACTTAGGGGCAGTTGTGAGTTAGAATCACAGCAATCCTCAGCACTGAACCCGGAGCAGGAATTAACGGACCCTGTCCCCTCCCATCCGTCTCCCACCTTGCAGGGTTTGGCGGGGGATGTCACCACCTCCCCTCAGGTACAAGCACTTTGTCTTATCCGTCAAATCCCAGCTGGAACAGAACACTGCCTCAAGCAAACTGATTCTCTCACAGTTTCATCAAAACCAGTCCTCATTAAGGATTCAAACCTGAAACCTTCCCCTAACTGTTATACAGACATGACCTGACCTGCTGCATTTGTCCACAGACAGTGACATCCCATCATATCTTACAACATGGGAGGCCTTTCAGCCCACAGTGCTTCTGCCAGCTCAATGAGAGAGCTATCCAATGGGTCCCATTCTCCCGCATGTTCCCAATGGGCTGAAAAATATTTCCCCTGGAATACTTCCCCAATTCCCCTCAGAAAATTGTTGAATCGGCTTTCACCACCCTTTCGGGCAAAGATTTCCAAGTCCTAATCAACTCACTGTGCAAGAACAATTCTCAACATCTAACGGCTGTCTCTTTAGACCATAAAACCATAAGACCAGAAGACATAGGAGCAGAATTAGGCCACTTGGCCCATCGAGTCTGCTCCACCATTCAATCATGGCTGATATTTTTCTCATCCTCATTCACCTGCCTTCTCCCCATAACCCCTGATCCCCTTATTAATCAAGAACCTATCCATCTCTGTCTTAAAGACACTCAGTGAATTGGCCTCCACAGCTTTCTGCGGCAAACATTTCCACAGATTCACCACCCTCTGGTTGAAAATGTTCCTCCTCATCTCTGTTTTAAAGGATCATCCCTTTAATCTGAGATGGTGTCCTCTGGTTCTAGTTTTTCCTACAAGTGGAAACATCCTCTCCACGTCCACTCTATCCTGGCCTCGCAGTATCTTCTACGTTTCAATAAGATCCCCTCTCATCCTTCTAAACTCCAACGAGTACAGACCCAGAATCCTCAAACGTTCCTCATACGACAAGTTCTTAATTCCAGGGATCATTCTTGTGAACCTCTCTGGACCCTTTCCAAGGTCAGCACATCCTTTCTTAGATATGGGGCCCAAAACTGCTCACAATACTCCAAATGGGGTCTGACCAGAGCCTTATACAGCCTCAGAAGTACAACCCTGGTCTTGTATGGGTTAGGTGGATTGGCCATGCTAAATTGCCCGTAGTGTCCTAATAAAAGTAAGGTTAAGGGGGGGTTGTTGGGTTACGGGTATAGGGTGGATACGTGAGTTTGAGTAGGGTGATCATGGCTCGGCACAACATTGAGGGCCGAAGGGCCTGTTCTGTGCTGTACTGTTCTATGTTCTATGTATTCTCGCCCTCTTGACATGAATGCCAACCAATTTTAACCAATTATCTTAATTATTGGTTATTCCTGAGAGTTGAAGCAGTTCCCCACCCCCTGCCTAATCTATTAAAATCATTCACTTTTAGCATGTCCATTAAATGTTCTCTTTCATAGAATCATAGAATTTACAGTGCAGAAGGAGGCCATTCGGTCCATCGAGTCTGCACCAGCTCTTATAAAGAGCACCCCACTTAGGCTCACGCTTCAACCCTATCACCGTAAACCAGTAACCCGAACTCACATTTTTGGACACTAAGGGGCAATTTAGCATGGCCAATTCACCTAACGTGCACATCTTTGGACTTTGGGAGGAAACCGGAGCACCCGGAAGAAACTCACACAGACACGGGGAGAACGTGCAGACTCCGCACAGACAGTGACCCAAACCTGGAATCAAACTTGGGACCCTGGAGCTGTGAAGCAACTGTGCTAACCACTATGCTAGCGTGCCGCCATTTCAAATTCCAAGGAAAAATAAAACCAACATCTCCACCCTTGCATCGATATATTCACAGTAATATCATAAGATCCATACAGTGCAGAAGGAGGCCATTCGGCCTGTCGAGTTTGCACCGACCCTCTGAAAGAGCACCCTACCTAGGCCAACTTCCCCGCCTTATCCCTGCATCCCCACCTAACCTGCACATCTCTGGACACTAAGGGCAATTTATCATGGCCAATCCACCTAACCTGCACATCTTTGGACTGTGGGAGGAAACAGGAGGGCCCGGAGGAAACTCGGCACAGGGAAGAAATTGCGAACTCCACACACAGTCACCAAAGATTGGAAGCGAACCCACCGTGCTAACCACCATGCCACCCACGGCAATTTGATTCATTTCTTTATCAACCCAGACTCAATGGAGGTTCAATTGGATAACGCCTGAAAATGGGATCCCAGTAAGCGTAGCCATTCATTCATTCATTAAATTGGTGCTCTCGGCTAGTTTAAACGATTGCTCAGCACAGCCTGTGCTGTTCATTGGCTACACACATCTAACCTGAACATCTTTGGACTGTGGGAGGAAACCGAAGCACCCGGTGGAAACCCACTCAGACACGGAGAGAATGTGCAAACTCCACACAGACAGTCACCCAAGGCCAGAATTGGACCCAGGACCCTGGCGCTGTGAGGCAGACATATATCCGCGTGGGTTTGAACCTCATCCCTGGTACCATGATGTGTTGGGTAAGCTGGGTCTGCGAGGACTGCGTTTACTGCAGCAGTGAGAGAGACAGGCTTCCAGCACTTGAAGAAATGTAACTCTATTTTGTTGAACTCTTAGCTATCATACATACTTTAACTGTGGGTTGACACTATGCTGAGTTGACTGGAGACCTGAGGCTAACCTGACCAGACTATCTTACTACCACATGGTGTATGTTCTAGTCGTTGCTCACGGGCTCTGACTGTCTCAGAGGCTGGATCCCAAGAGATTGGGAAAACTAGTGCCCTCTGGCTTTATAGTGGTCGTGTCCTGTCTGGTGATTGGCTGCTGTGTTCTGTGTGTTCATTGGTCATGTGTTCATGTGTGTCAATCAATTCCTGTCTGTGCACCATCATATACATGTGTGTATATTATGACAATAACCTCTGCCACCACGCCGCCCCATGTATATATTTTGAAATGTAACTTTAAATACAGTTTTCATAAAAGTTATGGTATCATAACTATGGGGACTGACACCGGACAACACCAAACTGGGTGGTACAGCTCAAGGAGCAAGTGACAGAATACAGTGGAGACATTAATAAACTTGCAGAATGGGTGTTAAATTGGTGAATTAATTTCAAGATAGAGAATTGTGAGGAGGTTAAGAGAAATATAGAGACCACATACTCCTTGGATAATGTCTCTTAACAGGGAAAATAAATGAAGGAATCTGCGGGTAACAATCGACAAATCATGAAAAATAGAGTTGACGATAAAAAACACTTGGGTTCATTTCCAATGGGGTACAATAGAAAGGTAGTGAATTTCTGTTAAATGAGTGATTCCCCTCAGCTCCCGAAGCAATTGTTTAAATCCATGCTAAAATGTTTGTAACAATTGCCCACAACACAGAGACTGCTAGATTTGGAACCAGCGTTTATGCAATGAAGTGTTTTCCAAGAATTTAGTTCCAAGAATAAATCTTTTCTATAATTTACAGCAACAGTTTTTTCAGAAGACAAATTGCAGCCAGAAAGGTAAAAAGTTATAGTAATAATATTTTCTTATCATAGCTTCTTATTCGATTACTGCAATCAGAATTGTTGTATTCCAAATAATAATTTTTTTACAGTAAGTTGTGCATGTTTTTAACAGCTGGTCTCTCATATTCCTGTAAGTGTAATAACACCCTGCTATGTCCATGTTGAAATGTCTACTTACCGTCTCAGTACCATCTGATTTCTGCTATTATCTGCAACTTGTCTGACTCTTGTTTATGGCACCCACTCATTTTTCCATCATTGATATCAAAGGAGATTATAGTTTCTTTCAGATTTGCTCATGCAGCACCTTCTAATTAAACATAATGGACCACTGCTGGTATACTGGGAACCACCGCACTGATTGCACAGGTATAAGGGGTCGCTCTTTCAAGATGGAATGAAAGGAAATCTTTTTTTCTCAGAGGTTCATGAGTCTTTGGAACTCTCTTCCCCAGAGAACGGTGGAGGCAGAGTCATTTCATGTTTTTAGAGCGGAGGTAGATAGATTCTTGACTAACAAGGGGGTCAAAGGTTATCAGGGGGTAGGCAGAATGTGGATTGAGAACAAAGAACTGTACAGCACAGGTACAGGCCCTTCAGCCCTCCATGTCTGTGCCAACCATAATGCCTGTCTAAACTAAAACCTTCTGCACATCTGGAGTCCATATCCCTCTATTCCCATCCTATTCATGTATTCATCAAGATGCCTCTTAAACATCGTTATCGTATCTTTCGCCACCTCCTCTGGCATTGCGTTCCAGACACCCACTACCCTCTGTATAAAAAACTTGCTTCGCACGTCTCCTCTAAACTTTCCCCATCGCACCTTAAACCTATGATGCCAACTCATTGACCTTTTCACTCTGGGAAAAAGTATCTGATTATCCACTCTGTCCATGCCACTTACAATTTTGTAAACCCCTATCCAGTCGCCCCTCAACCTCCGTCATTCCAGTGAGAACAATCCGAGTTTATCCAACCTCTCCCTACAATCCAGACCAGGCAACATCCTGGTGAACCTCCTCTGCACCCTCTCCAAAGCATCCACATCCTTCTGGTAGTGTGGCGACCAGAATTGTACACAATATTCCAAATGAGGCATAACTAAGGTCCTGTACAGCTGCAGCGTGACTGCAGAAATGCCCCGGCCGTATGCCTTCTTGACTACCTTCTCCACCTGCTTTGCCACATTCAGTGATCTATGGACCTGCACACCCAGATCGCTCTGTCTATCAATACTCCTAAGGGTTCTGCCATTTGCTGTATAATTCCCACCTATATTAGACCTTCTTCACATTTATCCAGATTAAATGCCATCTGCTATTTCTCTGCTCAAGTCTCCAACCGATCTATACCCTGCTGTTTCTCTATCTGCAACTCCACCAATCTTTGTGCCGTCCATAAACTTACTAATCACAGGAGCTACATTTTCCTCCAAAACATTTATATATATTACAAACAACAAAGTCCCAGCACTGATTCCTACGGAACAACACTAGTCACTGTCCTCCATTCAGAAAAGCACCCTTCCACTGTTACCCTCTGTCTTCTAAGACCGAGCCAGTTCTGTATCCATCTTGCCAGTTCACGCATGATCCTGTGTGACTTCACGTTCTGCACCAGTCTACCATGAGGGACCTTATCAAAGGCTTTACTGAAGTCCATGTAGACAACATCCACTGTCCTACTTTCATCAATCATTTTTGTCACGTCCTCAAAATACTACATCAAGTTGGTGAGACACAACCTTCCCTTCACAAAACCATGCTGCTCTTGCTAATTCATACATTTGTTTCCAAATGTGAGTAAATCCTACCCCTAAGAATCTTCTCAAATAATTTCCCTTCCACTGACATAAAGCTCACTGGCCTATAATTGCTTGGGTTTTACCTGTTCTTAAACAAAGGAATAACATTGACTATTCTCCAGTCCTTTGTATCCTCACCTGTAGCCAGTGAGGATACAAAGATTTCTCTCAAGGCCCCAGCAATTTCTTCTCTTGCCTCCCTCAGTATTCTGGCATAGATCCCATCAGGCCCTGGGAACCTATCTACCTTAATGATTTTTAAGACCAACACCTCCTCCTTTTTGATATCGACATGACCCAGACTATCTACACACCCTTCCCTAGGCTCATCATCCACCAAGTCCTCCTCTTTGGTGAATTCCTCTGGCTCCATGCATAGATTCTCTCCTCTGTCCTTGAGTGGGCCAACCCTCCCCTGGCTACTCTCTTATTCGGTATATACATATAAAAAACCTTGGGATTCTCCTTATTCCTGTTTACCAGGGACTTTTCATGACCCCTTTTCGCTCTCCTTACTCCTTGCTTAAGTTCCTTCCTCCTTCTTTATATTCTTCAAGATATTCATCTGTTCTCAGCCTTCTAGACCTTACGAATGTTTCCTTTTTCTTTTTGACTAGGCTGATAATATCCCTTGTTATCCAAGGTTCCCAATCTTGCCATACTTATCCATCATCTCACCCAAGGACTAATCTTATCCTTATCAACGAGTACCTTAAAATGTATGGTATTATGGTCACTGTTCCTGAAATGCTCCCCTACTGAAAGTTCGACCGCCTGGCTGGGCTCATTCCTCAATACCAGTACAGCCCCTTCCCTACTGGACTATTTACATATTGTTTCAGGAAGCCCCCCTGGATGCTCCTTACAAACTCTGCCCCATCCAAGCCCGAAGGGCCTTTCCTGTGCTGTAGACCTCTGTGACTATTTGAATCTGTGGCTCTATGGCACCTAGAAGTTCCCCTTTAAGTCACTCACCACCCCTACTTGGAAATATATTTCCATTCCTTCACTGTCACTGGGTCAAAATCCTGTAACTCCTTCCCTAACAGTACTCTGGGTATACCTACACCTCACGGACTGCAGTGGTTCACCACCAACTTTTCAAAGGAAATTAGGGATGGGCAATAAATGCTGGCCGAGCCATCGCCGCCCACATCCCATGAAAGATTTTAAAAAAACAAATTCCTCCAAAAAAGCTAGCATTTCCACAAATTCAACGAGAGCCAGTAGAGATCAATCAGCAATAAGCCTGGATATAGTTGCTGATCCCTTTAAAAAGTGCTGATGACAGGGTCCTTCCTCGACAACAAGGACTCTTACATCAGACTCCTATTTATTGACTACAGCTCTGCCTTCAACACCATAATTAGCCAAGCTCATATCAAAACTCCAAAACCTAGGATTTGGCTCCTCACTCTGCAACTGGATCCTCGACTTCCTGACTCACAGACCACAATCAGTAAGAATAAACAACACCTTCTCCACAATAGTCTCAGGCACATTTTCACTTGAGGAAGGAGCAGTGCTCCGAAAGCTAGTGATTGGAAACAAACTTGTTGGACTTTAACCTGGTGTTGTAAGACTTCGTACTGTGCTCACCCCAGTCCAACGCCGGCATCTCCACATCATGTACTGTTTAATGGCACAGTATTGAATTCATGTGTTCATCTGCCTATTATCGCAGTGTAATTGTGTCGCTGTTACAGAGGTTACTACTTAATGTTCAGTAACGATTTGTTTCTTGATAATTGTTTATCCTGATCTTCAGAAGCTGAATACGATCTTCAATTGACTGAAAACTGACCATCGAAACACAAAATATTCTCACTGATCTCTGAACTTGGTGTGGGAAAAATATTTATCCTCATTTCACTTTAATAAAGGGGAGGGGTATCCAACGAGTAAACAAAAGAAGACGTTTATTTATAAGGACAACTATTTACTTGGGCCCAGTTATACCTCACCAGGTTCTCTCTCTCTGTGTCGGTCAGTTCCTGACTGGCCAACCTTTCAGACAACATGGTTGTCAGCTCCATGGTTAGTGAGGGAGCTCATACTTCTTCAGCCACACGGGAAAAACAATCAACCCCGCCTCGTGTGTCCCATGCAGGTTATTACAGTCACTTCAGTTTCTTTTTTGCCTTGACTCCGTGTCCTCTGATTATCGTCACTTCTGGCACTGGAAACTTCTGGAAAGTTTCTCCTTATTTACTCTATCAAAACTCTTCATGATTTTGAACAGCTACCTCAAATCTCCCTTTAACCCTCTCTGCTCTGAGGAAAACAACTCCAGTCATCCTACATAACTGACCTCCCAGACCCTCGGTGCCATTCTGATCAATCTCATCTGCACCTTCTCAGGCATCTTGCATCCTTCTTAAGGTCTGGGGTCAAGAGATCAGAGTCCTCTTGCTGATATCTACCTTTGAACGGTTTAGCTTGTGACTTCAATATTTTATATCTTCGCTTACAAAGGATTCTGCATTGTCTTTTAACAGCCTCCTCAACATGTCTTGCCACTTTCAAACACACAACAGCTGAAGTTAAACCTCTCTGGATAATGAATAGTATTTTATTCCGTGAGGAATTCCATCAAACCAGGCAGAAGTATCTACATGCCTATCCTTGGCCTGCTACAATGTTCCAGTGAAGCCCAAGCCAAACTGGACTTGCTCTTCCATTTAGGCACTTCGCAGCCTTCTGGACTCAACATTGAGTTCAAAAACTTTCAACCATAAACTCTGACCTCCAGTTTGATTACTTCCAAACGCACATAAAAACATATCTCTGAGAAAACATTTAGTCATCTGCCCTAATTGCTCCAACTTTGCCCCCGTGTCAAAGCCTTTGGCCTCCTTGGCAATATCACATAAATATGAGTTACTGTTGTTGATCGTCCATCCACCATTTCTTTCCTGACATCTACTTGTGTCTTTAATATTTGTTAGTATCACAGGTTGTTAAAACATCAACCAGAAGCACACCTTCATGAGGCGGTGAAATCTTCTCTAATAATCAGATACAATAAAGCAGAATTAAAACAGTACTTGGAACAAAATATCTCCATTTATTACACGAAAGGTATTTACATTTCAGGCATATTAACATGAAAAGGTCCAACAGACGGATATTTATATATTAAACTGGACACAAGCAAGTGAATATTTGCTTGTTAATATTTACACTGCCTTGACACTCACTCATTAGAAGGTTATTGATTATCCTTCTGTACTAAACGAAAAGCCTCCAGAAACTCGTTGAAATCTATGCTGCCATCCTTGTTGAAGTCAATGCTGCGAGCTAAATCATCAATACACTGATCGTCCATGTTGATGTGTAGATGGGAACTGAAGAGTCTCCAGGTCTGGCGGAATTCTTCGATGGAGATCATCCCTGGTAGGAGAGGTTGGTGGATGATCATTGGGCATAGCAATTGTGTGTCCCTGCCTAATGTTAACCTTGCAGCCTTTTTCCAGACAGATAATGGTGCACCATGCTCAAATGTGAATAGGAATTCAGCAAGTACTTACCAGGATAAGAAGGTGGACACTCCATTTGATGAGCACTTCACAAGGGGTCTCAATAACTGCACGAACCAGCACTCACCACAACATGTTCCAGGTGGATTTTCCTGCCTGCCCCCTCACCCTCATCCCATCCCCTGAACTTTGAGGGAAGACCAGGGAATCCTCAAAGAGATGTAGGAACAATGCTTCATCGGGAGAATGCCCAATGAATATGGGATTTATTGGGAAAATCCCCAAGGAAGATGGGTGGGGTGTGGGGAAGGGCATTCTCTGGGAATTCCTGAGGAACATGTGGAACTATTGGGAGAATTGCTGGGCATTCATTGGGAGAATCCATGAGGAGTCTGGGGGCTCGTCGTGTGTGTCTATGGTTTTTGTGTTTAGGTAGCTACGTAAATATTAAATGCGTCACAAATCGCACAGTGGTACAGGCGGCATGGTGGTTAGCACTGGTGCCTCACAGTGTAAGGGAACCAAGGGATTCCAACCTTGAGTCACTGCCTGTATGGAGTTTTCACATTCTCCCCCTGTCTGCGTCGGTTTCCTCCGGGCGCTCCGTTTTTCTTCCACAGTCCAAAGATGTGCAAGTTAGATGGATTGGCCATGCTAAATTGCTCCTTAGTGTTCAAAGGTTAGGTGGGATTATGGGAATAGGGCGGAGGAGTGGGCCTAGGTAGAGTGCTCTTTCAGAGAGTCGGTGCAGATTTGATGGGCTGAATGGCCTCTTTCTGCACTGTAGGGATTCTATGGATAGAAGGGACAGAGAATTCTCACCCTGATTTTAAGCACGGGTCCTTATGTAATTTCCTCACATCCTGATCCAGTCCCTCGAGGTTATTCCCCCGTTCAATTGGATAATGGCTGATCTGCATCTTAACTCCATCTAGCCAATTTGGTTCTGTAATCCTTAATAGCTTTACTGCACAAAAATCTCAGATTTAAAATTTTCAATTGACCCCAAGCCTCAGGTTTCTAGACAGAGATCCCCAGATTTACATTACTCTTTGCATCCTGAAATCGCCCCATGAAAGGCTTGGCTTGAATTTGCAAAGTTTTTCCCCCTTGTTCTGGACTCCCTCCAACCAGAGGAAATAATTTCTCTCCGTACAGCCTAACAAATGGATTAATTATCTTAAAAAGGCAAATTTGATCATCCCTTAATCATCGAGACACAAGGAAATACAAGCCTGTCTATACAAGCAGTTCCCATAAATTAACCCTTATTGCCGTGATATAATTCTGATAAATATGTACTGCAAACTTTCCAAGGTCAACTTATCCATTGTGAGGGAGGTGCCCCGATCTGAATCCTGGCCTTCCGATGTGGTCGAACCTGAGATTTATATCAGTGTCACATAAACAACCATCCCTTTGTATTCCAGCGTCTTTGGCTTAAAGGTTAGCATTCTATTAACCTTTTGGATTATTTTTGTACCTGTCCATTCATTTTTAGCGATTTCCAGATTTATAGCCCTGAATTTCTCTCTGCTCATCCACAGTTCCCAGCTCCTCATCCCCATTTAGCGCTGTGATTCACAAACTATTCTCTAATGTGATTCCATTTGAACAGTTTGAAAATTAATTTGAGCCCAGACACTAGTAAAAACAAAACAGCAATATGGCAGCACAGTAACATTCAGTATATCATTATTAAAGTTCACCTCTTATAGATCAACACATAATAACACATCGTATAAATGTGAAAATCTATGTTTATTTTTACATCACATAGGTTGCTGTCAATCTCTCCATATTCCCCAGTGACAGAAGATTCAACCAATGTCCTGTCTCACGATCTGCTCCTTGGGCCATTTTGGCTGCACATGACCCCTGCAGCATATTACCCTCTATAAAGATGGGGTTACACATGACCCCTGCTGTACAATGCCCCCTATAAAGATGGAGGCTGCACATTACCCCTGCTGTATATTTCCCCCTGTAAAATTGGCAGCTGCATATGGCTCCAACTGCATATTGCCCCCGATAAAGATGGTGGCGGCACATTACGCCTGCTCCATATTGCCCCCGATAAAGGTTGCAGTTGCACATGCCCCCCTGCTGCATGTTGCCCTCTATAAAGGTGGCAGCTGGACATGACCTCTTCTGCACTTGGCCACCTCTAAAGATAGTGTCTATTAACCTGGGCCTGTCCCCGGGAGAAGCCCCACAGTTGCCACCTGGCCTCATGCATACTTGGAACCAGTGACTTCTTATGCGGGGTTTGCAGCCTACACAAGATATTTCTGAAATGTCCCTGCCCATCCATCAGGTCCATCAGTCCCCTTCACCATACCTTGGAGAGAGACCGAGAGAGGAGCAGGGCTCGCTGGACATTGCCCAGGCTTTGGTTCAGTTGGAGCCATGTGCAGCTGCCATCTTTATAGGGGGCAATATACAGCAGGGGTAATGTGCAGCCGCCATCTTTATAGGGGGCATTGTACAGCAGGGGTCATGTGCAGCCACCATCTTTATAGAGGGAATGCAGTGTTGGAGGAGGGGGAGTTTGTGACCCCATCCACCACTCCAGTAACCCATAGTTTGAGAAGTGCTGATCTAGAAAGTACACCAATTTATCTTTCTTCGGTCCAAAATGGATGATCTCAAATTGCCCATTTTGAATTCCATCTGCAATTTTGTTTCTCATTGATATCAACGTCCACAACTCATACCGATTGACTGTGGGAACTCATTTCGCAGTTAGGTTAAGTAACAGAACATTAAACAGTGATGGAGGCTCTTAATGACAAGCATAGGTGCTGAATGGATAAAGGAAGAAGTTAATTGTTGCAGCTCTACAACACAGATTTCACAAGTTATTGAACTGAAATATCTTCTCACAGAAATAGAACATAACAAAGTTTTCAGCCATGATTCTAAACTATAATCGGCACATGCTCCTGGCAGCTTTATTCTTTTGTTACCAGCGAAGAGATCTAGTCTGACGACCACTTTGAACAAACTCTTGAATTGAAACCCAGCCAGCAGACCTGGACTGCAGATCTGCCATCCATATACACACTGGCCAAGTTTACACAAAGTCTGATTCACACATTGATAAATGTTGTGATCCTGTTTGGGACTGTTAACATTGAAAGAGAAATCCTAACACCCTGTGAACTAACACAAGGGGCGGAATTCTCCGATCCTCCGCACTGGAATTGTGCCTGGCACAGGGGCAGAGAATAGCCGGAAATCCAGCGCGACTGTGCTTCCGCGATTCTCCGCGGAGTTGCCATCCCACTTGTGCGGTTGACGCAATGCCAGTTGGGGGCCGTTGGAACAGGCCTGCGCAGCGATTCTCCGAATGTGGTACGACCCGGCGGGAGCTGAGACCCACGGCCACAGTGGCGGTCCTGGTTGGGGGCAGGGGGGTATCTGACTCCGGGGGGGAGGGGGAGGCCACCGATCAGCGGACCATCGCAATCTGGGAACCGCTGTGTGGCTTCACCATGTCGGCGGCTGCGTGGTCTGGTAAGGCCCCTCCGGCAGCCAGAGCCTTGAGACGCATGCTGAGGCTTTGATAGCCCCCTGAAAAACAGAGGGCGCGATTCTCCCAAAACGGGAGAAATCGTAAGGCTGGCGTCAAACCCGGGCGCCCCTTCCCGACCGGGAACCGATTCTGGTCCCCGGTCGGGGCTAGCAGCCCGACGCCGCAAGCTCCGGCATCACGGGCTTAACGAATTTCGTTAAGCCCGCTTGCCGGAGTTAGCGCCGGCTGACTCGTCATATGACGTCAGCCGCGCATGCGCGGATTGGAAGACTCCAACCCGCGCATGCGCGGATGACGTCATCGCGTATTTGCGCGAAACCCGCGCATGCGCGGGCCGGGATGCCCTTCAGCCGCCCCGCGAATGGATACTGCGGGGCGGCGGAAGGAGAAATAGTGCGCGGGCATCGGGCCCGCTGCCCACGATCGGTGCCCACCGATCGCGGGCCCATGGCACCCTTGGCACGGCCGTGGTACTGCCGTGCCAATCGGTGCCATGGTTATAAAAAGCGAGTTGTTCCCGTCGTTTTTACGAACGGCCAGACCAGGTGTGTTTGCCGTTCGTAAAAACAGCGTAAAGGGCTGGGACTTCGGCCCATCTATCAGCTGTGAATCGCTGCCGGCCGTAAAAAAACGGCGGCAGCGATTCGTGTCGGGAGTTGGGCGGGGGGGGGGGGGGAGAATAGCGGGAGGGCGGTAAAAATGTCGGGAAGGCCCTCCCGCTATTCTCCGACCCGTCGTGGGGGGCGGAGAATCGGGCCCAGAGAATCACTCCGGATCTTTGAGGAAAAAGTCCAGAGTGATTCTCGCCCGTTTTCCAGCGGGCGTGGGGACTTAGTCCCCAGAAGGTAGAATCCCACCCTGATTTGACATTTTGAGACAAAAATAAACTTTGTTGTAAAGGAAGTAAACAAAGCAAGCTTGAGGGTTGTGGTGGCTTTAGCAGTGCGAAATGATGGCTGCCAGGTCTGATGGAAATGCAGATCTTGTTCCAGGAGCCTACAGATGTCTGTGAGCATGACAACAAGAGTTTGAGGCACTGCTGTTCAGACAGGTCAAGGAAACTCTGCCAGTGCCTGTGCACCTTGTTTTGTCGGCAGTCTCTCCTGCAAGCTGCCACTCTCTCCCTTGTCTGCACTGTGTTCCCAATTTTGCTTTTACTGGCGAATTTCAGGAAACCGGTAAATGAATGGATGAGTTGATAAATTGGAAATTAAGTTAAAATATTATTCCTATTGCACAATAAATACATGTTTATAGGTGACCCAGCTCTCCAAAGGAGAATTTTATACAGATGCCAGACATCTCAGGTGCCAGCAGAAGAACTGGCGAGAACCCACGTTGCCTCCTCCTAGGAAGATTGAGGGAGGGGATGGTTATGCGATGATGGGGTGGGGGAGCAGCAGCGACAATGATAGGGGCGAGAAAGAGAATCTCCTGGAAAAATCCTCAGTCTGAAAGACGGTACTGGGGTAAAAAGTACCAAGCTGGGAAAGGAAAAGAATGGTCGCAAAAGGATCTCTTTGCACTAGTTCCTGCAGAATAGATTGTGCTTCAGGGACAATATAAAGTACATCCGTGATGTGGAATTTTTGATTGTGTTAAAAATAAAAGAGGAAAGTTCTCTTCACTAAAATATAATTTGCCAAAGTGTCTAGTCAATATTGCGTCTAGTTTGTTTGTTACAGTAAAAGTCTTGAAATGGGAAATCTTGTTGTCTCATCCCTTCAGTTATCAAATAAAGTTCAGAATTTTTGGTCTCTATGGGTATCATAATAAAATTTATATCAAAAATGAATTTTAAGAAGTAGTATTCTATTTACCTGAATGATCCTTATCAATCATTCCAAAAATGATCTCCAGATCTGCCCGATGCCTGTACATGGTTTCAATCAAGTTTGGTTGAACCTGTATCAAAGTCAACAATCAGTAAGAGCAATTAAATGTCACTCTTTTGACTATGTACTATTGTTATTGCCATTATTATATCAGTAAATGTAGAATAGTAAATGGTTAATATGTCTTGTCGTATAGTGGGTAGTGCCCCTGGTTCTAAGCCAGAAGCTCTGAGTTCAAGCCCTACTTCAGGACTTGATGGCCCATAGAAGGCATATTTATAGCATTGCCAAATAGGTTGTTTATCATCTGCAATTCTCTCCAACACGCCTTCGGCAAGTGGTAAGGGTGGGAGAGCCCCCCTCAACCTTATCTAGCCTTATTGGAGTAGCGTCCCTTAAGATATCGTCTCTGCCAATAGGCTAGTGACCTATTCCAGGAGAGGTTAGTCTCATGCATCACTAGGTATGTGAAGAGGAAAGCAATGGTTAGTAGCAAAATTTTATCTGAGAGGTCCACCATTTACACAGTGATGACCTCTTGGTGCTTTCAATCTGCACTCTGTTATTTTTTTCCAATTGTTTATTGGTTGCGGGGATTGCTGATCAATGCCCATTCCCTAATGTAAGTGTCAACCACATGTAGGCCAGACCAGGTAAGGATGGCAGATTTCCTTCCCCAAAGGATATTAGTGAACCAGCTGGGTTTTTTCGATTATCGACAATGCTTTCATGGTCATCATTGGACTTTTAATTCCAGATTTTTTATTGAATTCAAATTTCACCATCTGTCATGGTTGAATGTGAAGCTGAGTCCCCAGAGCTTTATCCTGGGGGTCTCTGGATTACTAGTCCACAATAGGACAGTTGTCAGGGTAATTAACAATATTAACATAGAGAGATTTATTTATGTGTCTTGCCAGGTTAAATTTTTTTTCATAATTGCAGTCAGTTTTCTGTGAGGCTGTTATTATTTTTTTTTTACCTCTTTCATAGGCTGTTCAATCTGAAGATCTTCAAAGCTCGAGAGGTATTCTACATTCCCTTCAGCAGTGACCCGTACCAGTCTGGAACGCAGGGTCCTCCAGGGGAGATGTAAATGTAACACAGATTCCACAGCCAAAGCCCACTGACTGGTTGAAATCCTCCCTGCAAAATCACACATGGAAATCCGAGATTGACTTAGGAGTAATATTTTATTATTACCTTGTAGCATTTGACATGTTTGACCACAGGATTACATAAAGCTGGGTGAGACTGCAATCACCTTGTTCCAATCTTCGCATGAGAATTACCAGCAATGAATCACCATCCCGGACCATTCCATCCGGTCTCCCCCAATCTTCAGCCCCTCCTATTTATCATCTACAAGCTGTCCCTTGGAAAATATCATCGGAAGAACTCATCAGTTTTCACATGTGCATTGATATCACTTAGCTTTCTGAACAGCCCCTCTCTCAATTCCTCATGTCTTGCTGTTTTTCCAACATCTAGCACAAGATGTGCAGTTGGAAAGACCCCACTCCAAACTCCATTTCCCTGCTGCTGACTCCATCTTTCTCCCTGGTGACTGAGGCTGAACCAAGCTGTTTGCAATCTGGCTACTCTATTTTACCCTGAGCTTCAAACCACATAGCACCTTCATCAGCAAGATTGCCTACTTCTACCTCTGCACTATCGCCTGCCTCTACCCTTGCCTCAGCCCATTTGCTGATGAAACCTTTAACTGTGCCTTTGTTACATTCAGCTTTGATTATTCCAATGTTCTTCAGGCTGGATTCTTGATGCATTATCAATTACAACGAGACAAGAGTAGAGTATAATCGAGGCTTTATTCCACAGAGATTTTGAGCCTCACACAGCTGCTGCCGAAATGGCTGCATCTCGGAGAGCCCACACATTTATACTCCGCCTACTGGGCGGAGCCAGCAGACAGGGTTCTACCCCCGTACCTGTAGCACAGGAGCCTTACCGTAATACACCTCATATGTGATATAGACAACAGTGGTGACTACCACATTCACCCCCTGTTAAAAAAGAGTCCTGCGGTGGTGGTGGAAGACTATTTACATGCAGATGTTTAACATTTTAGGAAAAGATTACAAATTCAGACGATCGGGCGCCTTGATCTTTCGTCACGAGCGCCACAGTCCAGTGGTGATGCAGGTGTCGGTTCGGTCGCCGGTGACTCCGGGAGCATGTCGACCTCATCTTCATCCCTGGGTGGGACCAAGGGGAGGACGGATCGTCCTGGAGCAGGGGCTGTGGTGAGATGCGCTGAGGGGAGGGAGGATGGCGCCGGGCGGGGTGGGGGGGGGGGGTGTGGGGACCCGGCTGGCGCCAGGCCCCTGAGGGAGATTGTATCTTGGCGGCCGTCGGGGTACGCCACGTAGGCGTACTGCGGGTTCGCGTGAAGTAGATGTACCCTCTCGACCAATGGGTTCGCCTTGTGAAGCCGCATGTGCTTGCGGAGGAGAACGGGTCCTGGAGCTGCCAGCCATGTTGGGAGCGAAACCCCGGAGGTGGACTTCCAGGGGAAGGCAAAGAGCGTTCATGGGGGATTTCGTTAGTTGCCATGCAAAGGAGCAACGGAATGGAGTGAAGGGCATCAGGGAGGACTTCCTGCCAGCGGGAGGCCGGGCGATTCCTGGACCGTAGGGCCAGCTGGACAGCCTTCCAGACAGTTTCTGGTGATAGCGCTGACCTCCTCGATGGAGTAGGGCAGATTGCGGGCCTTTATGAAGTGAAAAAACAGGGTGACCCCTGGGTGACAGTGATCATCGCCCAGGGGGCGGAGTCAGTCCGCTTGTGCGCTGGCACATGTACCTCGGGATAGGACACTGGGGGGGGGGCTCATTGAGCTTACCAGAGCGATACAAAATCTCGTAATTGTAGGTGGAGAGCTCGATCCTCCACCTAAAGATCTTATCATTTTTGATCTTGCGTCTTGTGCGTTGTTGAATATGAGGGCAACCGACCGTTGGTCAGTGAGGAGAGTGAATCTCCTACCGGCCAGATAATGCCTCAATGTCGCACACAGCTTCTACTATGGCTTGGGAGGCCTTTTTAATGGAGGAGTGCCAAATTTCGGAGGCATGGAGGGTGCGTGAAAAGAATGCCACAGGCCTGCCTGGTTGAAGGTGGGGGCCAAAGCGACATCTTATGCATCGCTCTCGACTTGGAAGGGGAGCGTCTCGTCGACCGCGTGCGATGCGGCCTTGGCGATGTCGGCCTTGATACGGTTGAAGGCCTGGTGAGCCTCAGCCGTCAGGGGGAAAACGGTGGAGTGGATGAGTGGGCGGGCCTTGTCCGCATAGTTAGGGACCCACTGGGCGTAGTATGAGAAGAACCCCAGGCATCGTTTGAGGGCCTTGGGGAAGAGGGAGTTCCGTGAGGAGGCACATGCGATCGGGGTTGGGCCCTAGAACTCCATTTTGAACCACATAGCCGAGGATGGCTAATCGGTTAGTGCTGAACACGCACTTCTCCTTGTTGTAGGTTAGGTTGAGGGGTTTGGCGGTGTGGAGGAATTTGGAAAGGTTAGTATCGTGGTCCTGCTGATCGTGACCGCAGATGGTGATGTTATCCAGGTATGGGAAGGTGGCCCGCAATCCATTACGGTCAACTGTACCGGGTTTTAGTTTTCAGTAGTTGGGAAGTTAGTTCAGTGGGAATGGAGGCTAGGGCAGTTGAATGTTCCTCCTGCAGAATGTGGGAGGAAAGGGTCACCTCGAGTGTCCCTGCTGACTACATCTGCGGGAAGTGCACCCAACTCCAGCTCCTTGAGAACCGCGTCAGGGACCTGGAGCTGGAACTGGATGAACTTCAGATCATTCAGGAGGCGGAGAGGGTTATTGAGAGAAGTTATAGGGAGGTAGTCACACCTCAGGTAAAAGAAGAAGGTAGATGGGTTACCGTCAGGGGAGGGAGAGGGAACCGGCAGGCAGTGCAGGGATCCCCTGTGGTCGTTCCCCTCTATAACAAGTATACCGTTTTGGATACTGTTGCGGGGGACGACTTACCAGGGGTAAGCAGTGGGGCACAGGTCTCTGGCACAGAGTCTGTCCCTGTTGCTCAGAAGGGAAGGGGGAAGAAGAACAGAGCACTTATCATTGGGGACTCCATAGTTAGAGGAACAGACAGGAGGTTCTGTGGGAACGAAAGAGACTCACGGTTGGTGTGTTGCCTCCCAGGTGCCAGGGTTCGTGATGTCTCTGATCGTGTTTTTGGGATCCTTAAAGGGGAGGGGGAGCAGCCCCAAGTCGTGGTCCACATAGGTACCAACGACACAGGTAGGAAGAGAGATGGGGATTTGAGACAGAAATTCAGGGAGCTAGGGTGGAAGCTGAGAGCTAGAACAAACAGAGTTGTTATCTCTGGGTTGTTACCCGTGCCACGTGCTAGCGAAGTGAGAAATAGGGAGAGAGAGGAGTTGAACACGTGGCTACAGGGATGGTGCAGGAGGGAGGGTTTTGGTTTCCTGGATAATTGGGGCTCATTCTGGGACCTCAACAAACAGGATGGTCTTCACCTGAACCAGAGGGGTACCAATATCCTGGGGGGTAGATTTGCTAGTGCTCTTCGGGGGGGTTTAAACTAATTCAGCAGGGGGATGGGAACCTAAATTGTAGTCCCAGTGTACAGGATGTTGAGAGTAGTGAGGTCAGGGATAGGGTTAAAAGTTCGAAAGAGGGCACCGGGAAGCAAGACGCTGGTTTCAAGTGTGTCTACTTCAACGCCAGAAGCATCCGGAATAAGGTGGGTGAGCTTGCAGCATGGGTTGGTACCTGGGATCTCGATGTTGTGGCGATTTCGGAGACATGGGTAGAGCAGGGACAGGAATGGTTGTTGCAGGTTCCAGGATTTAGATGTTTCTGTAAGAACATAAAAGATGGTAAAAGAGGGGAGGTGTGGCATTGTTAATCAAGGAAAGTATTACGGCGGTAGAAAGGACATTTGAGGACCCGTCTACTGAGGTAGTATGAGGTTAGGAACAGGAGAGGAGAGGTCACCCTGTTGGGAGCTGTCTATAGACCTCCGAATAGTTCCAGAGATGTAGAGGAAAGGATTGCAAAGATGATTCTCGACAGGAGCGAGAGTAACAGGGTAGTTGTTATGGGGGACTTTAACTTTCCAAATATTGACTGGAAATACTATAGTTCGAGTACTATAGATGGGTCAGTTTTTGTGCAGTGTGTGCAGGAGGGTTTTCTGACACAATATGTAGACAGGCCAACAAGGGGCGAGGCCACATTGGATTTGGTACTGGGTAATGAACCCGGCCAGGTGTTAGATTTAGATGTAGGTGAGCACTTTGGTGATAGTGATCACAATTCGGTTATGTTTACTTTAGCAATGGGCAGGGATAAGTATATACCGCAAGGCAAGAATTATAGCTGGGGGAAAGGCAATTATGATGCTATTCGGCAAGATTTAGGATGTATAGGATGGGGAAGGAAACTGCAGGGGATGGGTACAATTGAAATGTGGAGCTTTTTCAAGGAACAGCTACTGCGTGTCCTTGATAAGTACCTGTCAGGCAGGGAGGAATTTGTCGAGCAAGGGAACCATGGTTTACTAAGGAAGTTGAAGCACTTGTCAAGAGGAAGAAGAAGGCTTATGTTAGGATGAGACATGAAGGCTCAGTTAGGGCACTTGAGAGTTACATGTTAGCCAGGAAGGACCTAAAGGGAGAGTTAAGAAGAGCGAGGAGAGGACACGAAAAGTCGTTGGCGGATAGGATCAAGGAAAACCCTAAGGCTTTCTATAGGTATATCAGGAACAAAAGAATGACTAGAGTAAGATTAGGGCCAATCAAGGATAGTAGTGGAAAGTTGTGTGTGGAATCAGAGGAGATAGGGGAAACGTTAAATGGATATTTTTCGTCAGTGTTTACACTGGAGAAAGACAATGTTGTCGAGGAGAATACTCAGGTTCAGTCGACCAGGCTAGATGGAATTGAGGTTCACAAGGAGGAGGTGTTAGCAGTTTTGGAAAATGTAAAAATAGATAAGTCCCCTGGGCCAGATGGGATTTATCCTAAGATTCTCTGGGAAGCCAGGGAGGAGATTGCAGAGCCTTTGTCCTTGATCTTTATGTCGTCTTTGTCGACAGGAATAGTGCCGGAAGACTGGAGGATAGCAAATGTTGTCCCCTTGTTCAAGAAGGGGAGTAGAGACAACCCTGGTAATTATAGACCTGTGAGCCTTACTTCGGTTGTGAGTAAAATGTTGGAAAAGGTTATAAGAGATAGGGTTTATAATCATCTTGAAAAGAACAAGTTGATTAGCGATAGTGAACACGGTTTTGTGAAGGGTAGGTCATGCCTCACAAACCTTATTGAGTTTTTTGAGAAGGTGACCAAACAGGTGGATGAGGGTAAAGCGGTTGAAGTGGTGTATATGGATTTCAGTAAGGCGTTTGATAAGGTTCCCCACGGTAGGCTATTGCAGAAAATAAGGAAGTATGGGATTGAAGGTGATTTAGCGGCTTGGATCAGTAATTGGCTAGCTGAAAGAAGACAGAGGGTGGTGGTTGATGGCAAATGTTCATCCTGGAGTTCAGTTACTAGTGGTGTACCGCAAGGATCTGTTTTGGGGCCACTGCTGTTTGTCATTTTTATAAATGACCTGGAAGAGGGTGTAGAAGGATGGGTTAGTAAATTTGCAGATGACACGAAGGTCGGTGGAGTTGTGGATAGTGCTGAAGGATGTTATAGGATACAGAGGGACATAGATAAGCTGCAGAGCTGGGCTGAGAGGTGGCAGATGGAGTTTAATGCGGAAAAGTGTGAGGTGGTTCACTTTGGAAGGAGTAACAGGAATGCAGAGTACTGGGCTAATGGCAAGATTCTTGGTAGTGTAGATGAACAGAGAGATCTCGGCATCCAGGTACATAAATCCCTGAAAGTTGCCACCCAGGTTAATAGGGCTGTTAAGAAGGCATATGGTGTGCTAGCCTTTATCAGTAGGGGGATTGAGTTTCAGAACCACAAGGTCATGCAGCTGTACATAACTCTGGTGCGGCCGCTCCTGGAGTACTGCGTGCAGTTCTGGTCACCACATTATAGGAAGGATGTGAAAGCTTTGGAAAGGGTTCAGAGGAGATTTACTAGGATGTTGCCTGGTATGGAGGGAAGGTCTTACGAGGAAAGGCTCAGGGACTTGAGGTTGTTTTCGTTAGAGAGGAGAAGGCTGAGAGGTGACTTAATAGAAACATATAAGATAGTCAGAGGGTTAGATAGGGTGGACAGTGAGAGTCTCTTTCCTCGGATGGTGATGACCAACACGAGGGGACATAGCTTTAAATTGAGGGGTGGTAGATATAGGACAGATGTCAGAGGCAGTTTCTTTACTCAGAGAGTAGTAGGGGTGTGGAACGCCCTGCCTGCAAAAGTAGTAGACTCGCCAACTTTAAGGGTATTTAAGTGGTCACTGGATAGACATATGGATGAAAATGGAATAGTGTAGGTCAGATAGGCTTCAGATGTCGGCGCAACATCGAGGGCCGAAGGGCCTGTACTGCGCTGTAATGTTCTATGTATGTTCTATGTAACCATTCAGTCCATCTCCCGTTGGAAAACCGAGACCCCGTTAGTGACGCCGAATGGCACCCTAAGGAAGTGGTACAGGCGGCCGTCCGCTTCAAAGGCAGTGTACGGGCGGTCCGCCTTGCGAACAGGGAGCTGGTGGGAGGCAGATTTCAGATCCACTGTCAAGAAGACCCGATACTGTGCAATCTGATTGACCATATCAGATATGCGTGGGAGGGGGTACACGTCGAGCTTTGTTTACCGATTGATGGTCTGACTGTAGTCAACGACCATCCTGTATTTCTCCCCAGTTTTCACAACTACCACTTGGGCTCTCTCAAGGACCTGTTGCTAGCCTCGATAATAGCTTCCCATAGCAGCCGCTGGACCTCAGACCTGATGAAGGTCCTGTCCTGGGCGCTGTACCGTCTGCTCCTGGTGGCGACGGGTTTGCAATCCGAGGTGAGGTTTGCAAACAGAGAAGGGGGTCGACCTTAAGGGTCGTGAGACCGTACACAGTAAGGGGTGGTAGGGGCCGCAAATTTCAGGGTTAGGCTCTGGAGGCTGCACTGGAAGTCCAGGCCGAGTAGCAAGGCAGCGCAGAGGTTGGGGAGGAGGTAGAGCCGGAAGCCGCTGAAGTCTATGCCCTGGATGGTGAGGATGGCGGTGCAGTACCCCCGGATCATCACAGGGTGGGATCCGGAGGCCTGGGAAATTTTCTGACTAATGGGATGTACCATGAGGGAGTAGCGCCTTATCGTATTGGGGTGGATGAAGCTCTCAGTGCTCCTAGAGTCCAGAAGGCATGATGTCCCGTGCCCATCGACCTTCACTGTTGTCGACGCGGTCGCAAGGTTGTGTGGTCGGGACTGGTCAATCGTGATGGAGGCAAGACGCGGCTGGTGTTGGGAGGCCCCTGGCTGGTCAGCGGTGGTTGTAGGCAATGAGCGGCCTGATGAGGTGCCCGACGAGCAGCGGTCCTGGGACAGGGAAGATGGCGGCGCCCAGGGGACGCACGTGGCGGGCGGCGTTAAAGATTGCGGCGCCCACGGGCCATACGTATCCTGCAGCAAGCAAGATAGCGGCGCCCAGGGGCCACATGTGGGGGGTGCAGGGACAATAGCGGTGATCAAGCGGGCCTGGCACACAGCAGCGAATGTCCTTTCTTCCCGCAGGCCTTGCAGAGCGCGCTCCGTGCCGGGCAGCGCTGCCGGGGGTGTTTTGTCTGTCCGCAGAAGTAGCACTTGGGTCCCCCGGGGTTGGTTGGCTGCCGTGCGGTGCCGGCTTGGGGTTGGCTGGGGACGGTCACTGGTGGGGTCCACGAAGGGGTGTTCGCTGGCGGGGTCCATGATGCCCAGGATGGGGGGGGCATGCGGTTGGGCGCGTACGCCTGTACATTGCGGGAGGCGACTGTGAATGAGATCGCGAGTTTCTTGGTCGGCACGATGTCAAGGGTAGCCCCTTCTAAGAGGCTGCCGAAATGGCTGCAGCTCGGAGAGCCAACACATTTATACACTGCCTACTGGGCGGAGCCAGCAGGCAGAGATCTACCCCCGTACCTGTAGTACAGGAGCCTTACTGTGATACACCTCATATGCGATATATATACAACAGTGGTAACGACCACAATTCCCATTTTCCACAAGCTAGAGCAAATCCAAAACTCTAGAACAACATCAGGATGTTGATCTTTTAACACAATCTTCGAACCACCCTGTACAGGTTTTAGATCGTGATTTCCATTTTTTTCCATCTCTTCATTTTTTTAAATGTCTGTGAAAAAAGTCTCCACCGGCAAAATATTTAAATTGTCATTTTCTTGTTTAAATTCAGGATCAGGTTTATCTTTAAACTTGCTTTCATGATTTAAACTTGCAGAGTTCTTTTCTGGGCGATGCATGTTTACTCTGCCTCCTTTTGTACCACAAGTTCATTCTTCTGTTGAGTAAAATCCTCTTTAACCAGCGTTAAGAACTTTGTTAAGATTATGTCGATGATCAGACAATAATCTTGATACTCCTTCATAGTCAGTTCGCAAACTATTTTCAATCCTTCCTGCTTTTCATTTTCCCTTTCAGTATGAGCTTTGTCTGGTTCTTTTCTAGCAAGGTTTAGTCATTCTGACGCTTGAATTTATATTTCTCACCACTCTATGGTATCACTATTGTTTCCAGTAAACCATTCTCTTTCAAAGTGATTCTTTCCTTTGCTTTATTATCTTTGAGTTCAGTTATTATCGGCTCTCCGACATCTTGTTCATGCTTTGCCTGAATGTTTCATTCAAATGATGTCACCACATCTCCAGCTGCCATTAACCCTTTGCTATCAGTCAAATGTTTTAATGACCTTTTAACATTAACAGGTTGAGTCTCTGACTCTTTGGAAATATCTTTAGATATAAGTCCCACAACAGGGTTACAGAAAGCCATTGATTTTTGGGTGTCGCTCAATTTCTTAAACATTTTTGGTTTTTACACCGGGCTTTTCTAAAACCACGAGAGACAGCAATGCCTTATCCCCAACCAAGTAATTTCCTACTAGAAATTAAGAGGTAAATTAGGCACAATCCCCACACCAATATAGTAGGTGATCAAATTACACTTCAAGTTAACTTCATATAATGGAACAAGTAAACAATTTCAATTAATACCCTATATCAACACACTTTGATTTAGAAACCTTTCTGGAGATACATTCACAGCAATTTCTAACTTCAATGGGCTGATGCTGTGTCTCCAAAAATCATGACCGACTTGTCAATTTTACCAGGCAAAATAGTGTTCCTTCACCTTTAAACAGAAAACTTCCATAATGTCCTATGATATGATTTACCCCGCCAGCGAACATTCAAAGCTAGATTTTTGTCATGAGCTTCAACTGCTGGTATAGAATTTTGTGAATCCTATAAAAAGCTATAGGTTTGTATTTTAATTTCCAACAGTCTGTTTTTATATGTCCCCTCATGATAACAATAACATGTCAGTCCATTTGAATCCGTTATCCTCCATACGTTTTTAATATTCATTGGAGTATCTGCCTTTTCAGAGCTATACTGCTCAGTGCAACCAAAGTTCTATTCATTGTCAAATCATAGAACCATAGCAGTTATGGCACAGAAATAGGCCATTTAGTCCATCATGTCTGCACTGGCCAATAAAAAGAGATTTTAAAAAACTAGCGCTCATTCTAAGCTCACTTTCCAGCAGCTGGCCCGTAGCTTTACAGATGACAGCATTTCGGACGCAGCTCCTGGTACCTTTTAAATGAGTTGAGCATTTCGGCGTCAGCCACTAATTTGGGCAGCAAATTCCAGATGCTCACCACCCTCTGGGTGAAAAAGATTTTCCTCATGCCCCCACTAATTACATTACTGTTTTTGTATTCAATACCTAGCCCAATAAAGGAATGCATTCCATCTGCTTTCTTGACCACCTGTTCTGCCACCTTCAAAGACCTGTGCACATGCATTTGAAGATCTCTTACTTCCTCAGCTCTCGTCCTGTTTATTGAATATTCCCTTGCTTTGTTTTCCCTCCCCTCACACTTTGACAGGTTGAATTCCATTCAACATTTAGGGCAGCATGGTAGCAAGTGGTTAGCACTGTTGTTTAATTCTGGCATCAAGTGACAGTTTGTGTGGAGTTTGCACATTCTCCCCGTGACTGCGAGGGTTTCCTCTGGGTGCTCTGGTTTCCTCCCACTGTTCAAAGATGTGCAGGTTAGGTGGATTAGCAATGCTAAATTGTTCCTTAGTAATCAAAAGGTTAGGTGGGGTTACTGGGTTATAGGAATAGGATCAGGGCACGGGCCTAGGTATGGTGCTCTTTCCAAGGGTCGGTACAAACCTGATGGGCCGAATAGCCTCCTTCTGCACTGTAGAGATTCTATGATTCTATGATTTGCCACTTTTCTGCCCGCTCAACCAACCCATATAGTTACAACTCACCCAGACAAGGCTTTTCCATCAGCTCAGCCCCTTCCCCCCATTTCCATCCTTCCTCCAACTGCTCCTCCCCCATTTCCCTCCTTCCCCTCCAATCCTCTCTCCCAATCCGCCCATTTCCATCCTTCTCCCCAATCCCCCTCATTTTTCTCCTACCCCCAATCCACCCCTTCTCCCTATTTTCCCGACCCTCCCACCCCCCTCGCCCTCCCCTACCACCCTGCCTCACTCTCCAAGGGTCTGAATAACATCACCCGAGGGTGATGCTCCTGTGCCAGCACTGTCAGTCAAGGGCAATGGGTGGGGGGTGTGGGGGTACTGCAGGCAGGCCTGGTGTGAAGATTAACATGCCAGAGGCTTCACATGTATCAGGTGCAACATGGTTTAATATTGACATTTCCATTCTCCCTAGCTACAGATAGTGACCCCAGAACCTGCCCCCCTCCTCCCAAGTGCCCACTTAGTGCTCCTCAATATTCTTGATCTTCCCTGGCCTCGTGTTACATCTAGGTGTGTCTCCAGAATGCACATCAACGGTGGAGCCTGCCTGCTGCTTTCTGCACCCTGTGATCTTTGATGTTCTTCGTGCACCTCCTCTGGAGGGCCTGGAGATGGTGGGCACTGGTCAACTTACCATTTTCACTGGCGTCACCATGCCACCCTGTTCTGCCCGCAGTCCTTGAGATTCATCGGTGTCAGGAAGGGGGGTGTATTTTGAACAATTGGAGACTACCGTCATCTCCTTCGTGGCAGGCCCTGGGTTGGCCTCCAATGCTTCCTCCTCCGTGACATAGATACATAGATACATAGAAGATAGGGGCAGGAGGATGCCTTTTGGCCCTTTGAGCCATTCATCACGATCATGGCTGATCATCTAACTCAATAGCCCAATCCTGCTTTCTCCCCATAGCCTTTGATCCCATTCTTCCCAAGTGCTATATCTAGCTGCCTCTAATGAATTCCACAGGTTCTTTGGGTGAAGAAATGTCTCCTTACATCTGTCCAAAATGGTTTACCCTGAATCCTCAGACTGTGACCCTTGGTTTTGGACACACCCATAATTGGTAACATCTTCCCTGCATCTACGCTAGTCCCCTGTTGCTCGTTCTGGGTGAGTGTGCTTTACACTCAATTGGCTCTGTTTATTACTTAGCTCTGGAGTCGCCAGGTATTGTTATGATACCGCCACAAGATTCAAGTTCAAGTTCAGACCAATGACTCAATACACCAGTTAGTAAGTTCAAAACAAGACACGTTTATTATAGCACAGTTATTTACTACTCATGCATATAATACTAAGACTAAACTATTCCTACCACTAACAGGCCAATACTTATCTGGAATAAGGGAACTGCCGGATCAGGGAACAATGGCCTCTTGCTTTGTCCTGGATCCGCAGGCTTCTAGTCGGTGTGGACTAAAGGGGTCAGGAGTGTCTATTCTCGTAGCGTACGTTGTATGACACTTACTTGTCAGTGTAGCAATTGGCCTGGCCTCTCCTTCTCATGTTCACGGTCCTGGAGAGTTGCTGCTCAGGTGTTCTGCTGGGCGGGTCAGCTGAGAGAGTGGAGTGCTGGCTGAGAGAGGCTGGCTAAGAGAGCGAGCTGGGGTCGGGGTCTCTGTCTTATACTGTTTTGGGTTTCGCGCCCATCTGGGCGGACCCTCTATAAACTTGCAATTGATTGGGTCTGTTCCCAATCGATTGATTTGAACTTCCCCAATAACGGGGCTGTTCCTCGATCACTGGGCGGTTCCTTCCACCTTATTTGTGTCCTTTTGTTTCAGACTCCACTGGCGCCGGGATGTCTGACCTTCTATAGAATGTTTCAATCTCTTCTAATTGTTGTGTCCATTGTGCCTGGGAATCACCGGGAATCGCTCACTTAATATGCGCAGCTTGTTAGTTACAATGCTGTCTGGTTTCTATAGCAGCCAGAATACACAGGGGATTCTGCAAACTGCTTGTCTCTTTGCAACTGTCCATTTTTCCCTGTAACCTTTGCGTTCTTCCATTTTGTGTGAGGAAGTGGCCAACCCAGGTGGCTACACCCCGTACTAGCACTATGAGAGTCTCCCACATCGTGGTGGCCTGCTGCGTCCTCCCCCCCCACTGCGCAACAGAGGGCCTTGTCCACCGAGAAGGATGCGGGGGAGGGTAAGAATGGGCAGGACATGGGCCCGGGCAAGCATGGGAGGCTGCACAACGTGTGTGCCTGGGAGTGGTCATGACAGCTACATCCTGGGACACTCGGAGACACCCGTCACTTTCGAGGACCACCCCAGGATGACGGGTTGGCGCAAAATTTTATAAGTCCACTCGCTCAACCTGTCCAGATCATGCTCTAGGATCCCTGCATCCTCGTCACAATTCACCCTCCCGCCTAACTTGGTATCGTCTGCAAACTTTGAGATGTTACATTTTGTTCCCTCATCCAAATCATTAATATATATTGTAAATAGCTGGGGTCCCAGCACCGTTCCCTGTGGTACCCCGCTAGTTACTGCCTGCCAATTTGAAAAGGACCCATTAATCCCTACTCTTTGTTTCCTTTCTGCCAATCAATTTTCTATCCACCTCAATACATTTCCCCCAATCCCATGTGCTTTAATTTTGCACAATAATCTCTTATGCGGGACTTTGTCAAACACCTTCTGAAAGTCCAGATATACCACATCGACTGGCACCCCCTTGTCGACTGTCCTGGTTACCTCTTCAAAGAATTCCAACAGATTTGTCAAGCATAATTTTCCCTTCATAAATCCATGCTGGCTCTGACTGATCCTGCCACTGCTTTCTAAATGTTCCGCTATAAAGTCCTTGATAATGGATTCAAGCATTTTCCCAACTACCGATGTTAGACTTACTGGTCTACAATTCCCTGCTTTCTCTCTACCTCCATTTTTGAATATTGGAGTGACATGAGCTACCCTCCAATCTGCAGGGACAGTTCCAGAGTCTATCGAATCCCAGAAGATGACCACTGATGGTGCTCAGAGGACCTTGTGGGACCATGAGATGGAAAGTCAGCTGGAGTGAGCTCCAGAGGCCTCTGAGTCATCTGGCTCTACCAGTCCTGGCAGCTCCCCATTATCTGCGCCATGATGTTGATGCCCTCAGCGATGATCCTCAGTTACTGGACCATGTTCTGCAGTGCCTGGGCAATGTCCACCTGCATCTGGGACTTGTCCCTCATCAACTGGGACATGATGTTGAGGCCCTCAGCCATGATGGTCACAGACTGAGCAATGCCTTGGACATCACCACTCAAGACGCTGACCTCGTGCTGCAGGCATTCCGCTGTGATCGCCAGCCGGGCAGTATTGGCTTCGGTGCCAGGCATTGTCGGCATTATTTCCTGCGCCTGTAACCTTTGGGACTCCTCCAATTGGCTATGCAGTCACTGAAATGTACCTGACCTCCCCTCCTCAATGTCACGGTTTTGGCCGATCATCTGCATCAGCTCTGGGAGAATCTTGTCCAGAGACTCAGGGCGCGATTCTTCGCTCCCGGGAAAAATCGGGAGGGCCGTCGTGAACTCGGCCGAGTTTCACAACGGCCTCGGAGGCCGCTCCTCGCCCCCTATTCTCCCCTCCTGGCGGGGCTAGGAGCTGCGCTCCGTAACTCTCGGCCGCCGGGCGGCGCGCCGAGAGTGACGCAACGGCGGCGCCTATGTGACATCAGCCGCGCATGCGCAGGTTGGTCGGCTCCAACCCGCGCATACACGGCTGACGTCTTTCCCCTCAGCCGCCCCGCAAGACATGGTGGCTTGATCTTGCGGGGCGGCGGAGGGGAAATAGTGCGTCCGATTGAGACGCCGGCCCAACGATCGGTGGGCACCGATCGCGGGCCAGTCCCCTCCCGAGCACAGTCGTGGTGCTCATTCCCCACCAGGCCCCTACAAGCCCCAAAACAGGCATCTCACAGAGTTTTCACGACGGCAGCGACCAGGTGTGGTTGCCGACGTCGTGAACTGGTCGCGAACGGCAGGCCGCTCGGCCCATCCGGGTCGGAGAATCGCTGGTTGCTGTGAAAGACGGCGAGCGCCGATTCTTCCGAGCGGGGCGGTGGGAGAATCGCGGGGGGCGCCAGGGGGTCGTGAAATTAGTCAGCGGGGGGCCCTCCCGCGATTCTCCCACGCGGCGTGGGGAGCGGAGAATCGCGCCCACAGCATCTGACTGGGATCCAGCTGAGTCCTGGGATCCAGCAGACCTCTGGCTGCTGACTCTCTTATATGTTCCTGCCTCCACCTAATGCGCATCAGCAACTGTGTGGTGCCCACCAGATAGTGCCCCAGAAGCTTGTCCACTATTGTCACCCACTGAGATGTGTGTCTCTGCGCTGGTGGATGGTGGGGTTGTGTCTCTGCGCTGGTGGGTGGTGGGGTTGTGTCTCTGCGCTGGTGGGTGGTGGGGTTGTGTCTCTGCGCTGGTGGATGGTGGGGTTGTGTCTCTGCGCTGGTGGGTGGTGGGGTTGTGTCTCTGCGCTGGTGGGTGGTGGGGTTGTGTCTCTGCGCTGGTGGATGGTGGGGTTGTGTCTCTGCGCTGGTGGATGGTGGGGTTGTGTTTCTGCGCTGGTGGGTGGTGGGGTTGTGTTTCTGCGCTGGTGGGTGGTGGGGTTGTGTTTCTGCGCTGGTGGGTGGTGGGGTTGTGTCTCTGCGCTGGTGGATGGTGGGGTTGTGTCTCTGCGCTGGTGGGTGGTGGGGTTGTGTCTCTGCGCTGGTGGGTGGTGGGGTTGTGTCTCTGCGCTGGTGGGTGGTGGGGTTGTGTCTATGCGCTGGTGGATGGTGGGGTTAATAGCTGTGACACCTCGATGGTGGTCTCCTCAGAGCTCTCTTCAGAAGTGCTCTCTTAGGTGACGGGGATGGGGGTTTACCGACTCCAGATGGCCTATCAGATGGAGATCCTGCGAGATAGCGAAAGGAAGGATCCTTTTGTCTGGCATGAACTTCATATGAGACAGGTCATCTGGGTGAAGAGGGAGTGGATCCTCACCTCTCTAGCGCAGGCCTCGATCAACCCCCCACCCCCCCAGGCCTGTTCCTCACAGTGCTGAGGACTCGGATCTCTGGGACTCCACTCCCCATCTTGGCCCTCTCCCACTTATTATGGGCTCTCTTTTCCTGCGGGGATAAAGAGAGGACCTTGTGAGCCCGCATACTTGATGGGTCGGGGGCTCTATAGCAGGTGGCAAGTGTGAGCACCGCACCTAAACATGAAGGGGTTGTGCTGGTGGGTGCCAGGGGTACTGAGGAACACACATGAAGACCAGATGTGGGGAGGGTGCGAGGTTTCGGACAGTGACCTGTGGGGGGAGGTTGGGATTTAGAGGGATGGAGCAGGTGGAACTGATGCCAGGAGAGAGATGGTAACTTACCCTTGCAGCTCGATGGAGGTCATTGGCCTTCTTCCGACTTTGGACGGCTGTCCTCCTAATCACGCTGCCCTCACTCACAGTCTGTATCGGTGGCCCATCTGCTGGTCCTCCAACCCCCTCGGGGGAACAGAATGCCCATCTCTCATTCACAGCACCGAGAAGACTGGTCGGCATACCTAAAGTAAGGAGCAGATCTGTGTGCTGTCAAGCTTGCATGTTGACTGGAGTGCTGAGGGATTGTTTAAAAGCATCTCCCCTTGTTAGCAGTGAGATGCTGAGGCACAAGTCTGGCGAATCAAGCGGCGAGGCAGCCAGTAATTAGTGAGAAGCTCATAGGGGCTCATCTTCGGTACTAACTGCCGTTGAATACGGGCCACGATCTCGCCAACGCAGCCATCGAGAAACACCCCACCATTCACGCCAAAGTGACACTTAGAAATGTTTCCATTGAATCGCGCCCACAGTCTTCCGTTCACAGTCCCAAACTCGGCCCGGTTTTAAGAGGATCTCTTCTCATTATCCCACCAGGGTGAGTCTTCCAGTATTCTTTTAAACAGATTCCTCTTCACTCAACCTTCTGAAGAGAATCAACTGGATTTCTCGTAGGAAGGTACTTCTTGCAAATTAATTCTCCCCAAGTTGTGTTCCTTTGAACAGGGAATTTACCCTCACCAGCATTCTATTTCATAGTTTATCTGAAAACAGTCTTTTATCCCTATGTCCAGCATAACAGTGCCTGTTGTGACGTTTTATCCCCAAACCTCTCTGAGACTCCATACAGAGCAAAACAGGCTGTCTCCTCCTTTTGTGTACGTGTTAAAACTTGCACCTTACTTTCAATAAGTTCCAATTTGAGTTTCTGTTTCAGAAATAAGCAGGATACATGGGCTTATCTGTGGGCAGATTTCATAGGTGGTCACCATCCCCTTTTCCACACTAGTCAATTTTACCTTGAATTAAACTGGACAGTTGAAAACATAACCAACTTACAAAGTCCTGTGTTCATAACACAACACTTTAGTACTACTGCCAGGGTGTTGCCAGGGATGTTGCAGTAGTCAGTGCCTTCAGCCGTTTCTTGATATCATATGGAGTGAATCAAATTGGCTTGGATTAGCATCTTTGATGGTGGAACCTCAAGAGGAGGCCGAGATGGGTCATCCATTCGGTACCTCTGGCTGAAGATACTTTGAAAATCATTAGTTAGCTGAGAGGTTCGAAGGCTTCTCTTGTGGATGTTAAAGGCACTAATATAAATAAAGACTATTTATTCAGAAGGGAGAAGGTTATGGGGTAAGCTCATTATGATTATATATAAGCATCAAATGGCATAGATAAGGTGAAACCAGAAAATGAATTTAAAGCCAGTGGAATACATTTAAATCAGTGAAAATTGCATGTTGAAAACCAGGTTAATAAAACATTCCGAACTGAAGGTTGGTAAATGTTTGGAATAATCTAGCAGCTAGAGCAGCAGAATTTAAGGGTTTAATGGAGTTGGTTGTTTTGTTGCATCAACATTATTAAACTATTAACAAGGTATGTAACATCGTGCACCTCCCACAACAGCATCCAATCAAATTATACAGTGGCTCCTAAAATACCTACATTTTCCAGAACCTGTATTTGTGCACTTTCACTAAATATACATGTTCACTTCACAAAAACAAATAGACAAACACACATTAACACAGAAATACCAGAGAGACAAGCCTGATGGGCCAGATTCTTTTGCAATTCTTTACCTGTGTGATCCTTATCATAAAGTTTGAAAGCATCAATGACTTCAGATTTGTGTGCATAAAACTTTTCACGCAAGGACCTCAGGGCTGAAGCTTCAATGACACTCACTCTTGACATGAAAAAGAACAGAATTCAGGTGTAAAGGATCCAACTGCTTGGAAAGTTTTTAAAAAAGAATATTAAAGTTGTGCTGCAAGCTCCTACAAATCTTCATAAATAGATGGAATTTTTTTTAAATGTCTGAAAGTAAACTACAAGTGTTAAAAAAATGTTTTTACTAAAGTTTTCAATTTTACAAAATCTTACAAAGCTTATCAATTTTTATAAAACCCCTGAAACATAAAATAAGAAAAAAGTACAGAAGAGAACACAATCCCCACACGCCCAAAGCCCCCCAACCGCCCCCCCGCCATCCCCCACCCACCACTGCCATCCCCCCTCCCTGCCCCCACCATCCCCCTCCTCCTTAGAAACTGACGGTGATTAATTCCTTGAAGTAAGTGATAAAAGGCCGCCACCTCAGGTAGAACCCTTCGATCGATCCCCTCACGGTGTGCTTAACCTGCTCTAGGTATATAAACTCCATTAGATCCCCTAGGCATGCCAGGGCACTTGGTAGGGCTGGGGGCCTCCACCCCAGCACGATTCGCCTCCGGGCGATCAATGAGGTGAAGGCAAAGATATCTGCTTCCGCTCCTGTCTGCAGCCCCGGCAAGTCCGACACCCCAAATATGGCAACCAAAGGGCCATATTCAATATTAAGAATCACCAACATGGTGCTAAAGAAGGAAACTCAAAAGCTCACAAGTTTGGGTCAGGACCAGAACATGTGCGTGTGGTTTTCCAGGTACCGCTCACACCATTCTTCCACCTCTTTGGAAAACAACTACTCATCCTCTCCCTGGTTAGGTCTGCCCTAAACACTACCTTCAGTTGGATCAAGCCCAGCCTCGCGCACAAGGATGTGGAGTTCACCCTGTGAAGGGCCTCACTCCATACCTCATCATCTACCACGGCCCCCAGCTCCTCCTCCCACTTCACATTCACTCTATCCACTGAGTTTACTTCTCCTGATGGGATGAGCCCATAGATTCTAGACGTGTTACCCTCCTCTGACCCCGCAGTAAACTTCAAATTTAACTAAGTTGCTCACAGCTGGACACATCTGTCATAGAATCATAGAATTTACAGTGCAGAAGGAGGCCATTCAGCCGATCAAGTCTGCGCTGGCCCTTGGTAAGAGCACCCTGCTTGAGCCCTAGCCTCCACCCTATCCCCATAACCCAGTAAACCCACATAACATTTGGACACTAAGGGGCAATTTAGCATAGCCAATCCGCCTAACCTGCACATCTTTGGACTGTGGGAGGAAACCGGAGCACCCGGAGGAAACCCACGCACACATGGGGAGAAAGTGCAAACTCCACACAGACAGTGACCCGAGGCCGGAATTGAACCCAGGACCCTGGAGGTGTGAGGCATCAGTGCTAACCACTATGCCACCATGCCGCTGTAATATTCACAATGATGGGGGGGGGGGGGTCGGTTTCGCTCAGTCGGCTGCACGGCTGGTTTGTGATGCAGAGCAACGCCAACATTGCGGGTTCAAAATCCTATACCTGAGGTGTGGTGACCCTCCAGGTTAAATCACCACCAATCAGCTCTCCCCCTCAAAGGGGAAAGCAGCTGATGGTCAGCTGGGACTATGGCGACTTTCATTTTATTTTATTCACAGTAAAAGCAGCAGCTTGTTATTTTGCAGGCTTCGGAATGATACTCCTAAGGAAGCTAAACAGGTGGCAGAGAAACATGCCGGGCCACACGGTAGGGCAGCATGGTAGCATAGTGGTTAGCACAATTGCTTCACAGCTCCCGGGTCCCAGGCTCGATTCCCGGCTTGGGTCACTGTCTGTGCGGATCTGCACATCCTCCCCGTGTGTGCGTGGGTTTCCTCCGGGTGCTCCGGTTTCCTCCCACAGTCCAAAGATGTGCAGGTTAGGTGGATTGGCCATGATAAATTGCCCTTAGTGTCCAAAATTGCCCTTAGTGTTGGGTGGTGTTACTGGGTTATGGGGATAGGGCAGGGTTGTGGGATTGGGTAGGGTGCTCTTTCCAAGAACCGGCGCAGACTCGATGGGCTGAATGGCCTCCTTCTGCACTTTAAATTCTATGATTCAGGACCCTGAGAAAGATTAGAGCGAGATCAGGACTTTAAGCACCGTCAAGTATTGTAGAATGCAGTTGAAGAAATAGGGAGAAGTATCCAGGGAAAAGTGATTTGAAAGGAAAAGATAAAATAAAAGCAAAATACTGCAGATGCTGGAAATCTGAAATAAAAACAGAAAAAGCTGGAAAATCTCAGTAGATCTGGCAGCGACTGTGGAGAGAGAAACCGAGAGCTCTGAAGAAGAGTCACACAGACTCGAAACGTTAACTCAATTTAGCCTCCTTCATTTCAGATGGATGACCTTCCATCAGAATTTTTGCAATACTGGTCGGAATGTTAACGTTGTTTCTCGCTTCACAGATGTCCCTGACCTGCTGAGTACTATCAACAAATGGTGCCTGTTTCTTTCCTCTACTCACCTTTGTTGGAGAGTCAGCTTCCTTGTACATTTACTAACTCGATACTGAAAAAAGTGAGGCACTAGGTCAGGACCAAGTTTGACATAAGCCCCGCGATTGCTGCCCTCTTCATAGTAATTCGAGGCAGAGAAAATAGTGATAACCTACATGAGAAATGTTTCATTTAGCTCGCTGTGATTTCAGCCACATCCAATGTAATAAAGCTGGCATTGCAAGATAGTGGGAGAACGTACGGTTGCTATTTTACCTTTTCATTGTGACACAATTCATATCCTTCTTGCTTACATTCATGTGATCTTATCAGCAGCTTTAAATTGTATTTTTCCAGTATGCATTCCGTCACATCTTGACCAAAATAACAGCCCCCACCTCGGAAGATGTTTGGGACACAGCCAGTGAGATTTCGAGGGTCACTCCACAGGATGTCCACAATCTAGAAAAAGATAACTAACTGAATAAATTGTTGATTTCCACAATGCTAAGATATGAGATGAGAACACAGCTGCAAATCCATAGACAGTACACCAATGTCCTGGACTACACCATCACCTTTCCTGGGTACATTCTGTCCCACCAACAGGGCAGAGGTAGCAGCAGAGGTATTCAGTCGGAGGCAGTTATCCTTGGAGTCCAAATATTGAATCCGGACCCCACGATGTCTCACAGCATCAAGTCAAATACAGGCAAGGAAAACTTCTACTGATCACCACTACCCTGCCCCGCTCAGCTGATGAATCAGTTATCATCCATGTTGAAACCAACTTGAGGAGGCATTAAGGGTGGTTAGGATACAGATGGGTGGAGAATTTCAATGTTCATCATCAAGAGTGGTTCGGTAGCACCACTACTGACCGAGCTGGCCGAGTCTTACTTGACCTAGTCCTCACCAATCTACCAAGGATACCATGACAGTATTGGTCCGAGTGGCCACCACACTGTCCTTGTGGAGATAAAGTCCCGTCTTCACATTGAGGATACCCTCTGTCATGTTGTGTGGCACTACCAGCGTGTTAAATAGGATTTTGAACAGGTCTAGCAACTGAAGACTGGGCATTCATGAGGTGCTGTGAGTCATAGCCCAGCATATCCTCCACTCTACCATTACTACCAAGCCAGGGGATCAACCGTGGCTCAATGAAGAATACAGGCAGGCATACTAGGCATGCTGGGGGCTGGTTTAGCACAGTGGGCTAAACAGTTGGCTTGTAACGCAGAACAATGCCAGCAGCGCAGGTTCAATTCCCGTACTGGCCTCCCTGAACAGGTGCCGGAATATGGTGACTAGGGGCTTTTCATAGTAACTTCATTGAAGCCAACTTGTGACAATAAGTGATTATTATTATTATTTATAGCACCAGACATATCGAAAAATGAGCTCTCAACAAAGTGAAGCTATAACATAGGACTAGTAAGTAAAGTTGCCATTGTCCCAGATGATCATTGGCTGCTTTACCCTTTGAGGGGGAGAGCTGACTGGTGGTGATTTAACCTGAGGGTCATCACACCTCAGGTGAGGGGCAAGGTTGAGAAGGGGGGCCTTCATGAATAACCTCAGCTGGTACGGGAATTGAACTCACGCTGGCCTTGCTCTGGATTACAAACTAGCTGTCCAGCAAACTGAGCTTTAGCAGACTCGACAGTGAAAGCAGCCTGCAACAGATAGAGCTGAGTGATCCCACAAATAATGGATGAGATCTAAGCAGTTCCGCCACATCCAGTTGTGAATGGTGGTGGGCAATTAAACAAATCACTGGAGAAGGAGGCTACACAAATATTCCCACGCTCAATAATGAAGGAGCCCAGCACATCAGTGCAAAAGATAAGGCTGAAGCATTTGCTATTCACATTTACCTGCTTCCACTCCATCTCATCTCTTGATGGCTCTTTCAGAAATGGCACTTCACAGTCCAGGCAAGACACTTCAAGGATGGCCGGGGAGTTGTGCTCATTGTTCCGAGTGCCCTCGTCCTTATTACAATCTAACAACTGATCCTGACGGTAGTTCGAATCATTTGGGAGCATTTCCTCTTCACTCAGGTCATGTTGGTTACCGTTTGACTTGTAACTTAACACCGAGGAGTGTGTCAGTGATCCAGCCCTTGGATTTCGGAAGGCATAATGACTAATCTTTGAGTTTCTGGATGTTTCCAGAAGCCTTTCTTGGACATTCCCGTTTCTGTCCAGCATCTCCGAGGTTTGTGCTTTGATGTTGAGTTTCCCTTGGCTTTTCTCATTTAGACTTGCTGAACTTCTGGGTTGAGGTTTAAGTGCGGACTTAAACTGCAAAAAGAATAGGCAATTCTTAATACTGACAATCTATTTCATGTTTAAATCAAAAGGGAATTGGATAAATACCTGAGGAGGAAAAGTTTATGGGGAAAGATGTTTAGAAGAGTAAGAAGCGATTTGATTGAAACATATAAGATCCTGAGGGATGTGAAGAGGTTTTCCCTCTTGTGGGAGAATCTAGAACTAGGGTCACTGTTTAAAAATATGGGGCTGGATTCTCCGACCACCCGCCGGGTCGGAGAATCGCTGGGGGGCGGCGTGAATCCCCCCCCCACCCCCCGCCGTATCCCGAAGTCTCCGGCACCAGAGATTCGGCGGGGGCGGGAATCGTGTTGCGCCTGTCGATGGGCCCCCCACCGGCGATTCTCCGGCCCGCGATGGGCCGAAGTCCCGCTGCTGTAATGCCAGTGCTGCCGGCGTGAATCAAAACACCTCCCTTACCGGCGGGATTGGCGGCGCGGGCGGGCTCCGGGATCCTGAGGGGGGCCGGGGGGATGCCCCCATGGTGGCCTGGCCCGCGATCGGGGCCCACCGATCGGCGGGCGGGCCTGTGCCGTGGGCCACTCTTTTCCTTCTGCGTTGGCCATAGCCTTCACGATGGCCGACACGGAAGTGACCCCCTACTATGCGCATGCGCTGGGATGACGTCAGCAGCCGCTGACGCTCCAGCGCATGCGCGGATTTCCGCCGGCCGGCGAAGTCCCTTCGGCCCCGGCTGGCATGGCGCCAAAGGCCTTTCCCGCCGGCCTGCGGGGCGCCAACCACTCCGGCGCCGGCCTAGCCCCTCAAGGTTAGGGCTTGGCCCCTAAAGGTGCGGAGAAATCTGCACCTTTTGGGCGGCCCGACGCCTGAGTGGTTCACGCCACTCCATCCCGCCGAGACCTCCCGCCGGGTAGGGGAGAATCCAGCCCACGGGCAGAGATCAGGAAACAGGTTCTCTCAGAGAGTTGTGAAACTTTGGAACGCTCTTCCTCGAAAGGTGGTTGAGGCAGATAAGCAAAAGGGAAGGCAGGGGGGTGGGGAAGATTACTGGAGAGAGGAATGTGCCAGAATGTGAAGTTGAAATTATGATCAGTTCAGTCATGATCTAATGAGTGGCACAGCAGAATGGCCTCCTTCTGTTCCTCATTTGAAGATTCACATGTCTGTAAGAGCTGGGGGACTAAATTGAATGGATTTTGCAAAGGGCTGACAGAGGCACTGATGGGCTGAATGGCTTCCATGGTGGATTATACCCCGATTCCCTGATTTACTGTCTTGAAACTTCACTTTGGCATCAGATTCAATGGGTGCGGGTCAGCACCCTCGTCGCGCCCGACTTGGTGTCAGGACGAGGCTGTTGAATTGCTTGAGAGGCCTCGTGCGAGATTCGCAATGCTCTCAATTGACTTAAAGAGTGGCCTTGACGGGGAGTTCCTCGCTGAGGCCTAAATCGCAGAAACACCCTGCTAAATGTGCCGTTGAGCGGACTTTAACTCAAGTCCACTGAATCAAACCCAAAGAATGTTTTGATTACATCGGGGAGATGGTGGTAAAGTGGCAACATCACGTGACTAGTAATCCAGAGGCCCAGGATAATGCTCTGGTGACATGGGTTCAAATCCCACCCCGGCAGCTGGTGGAATTTAAATTCGATTAATAAATCTGCTATATAAAACCACTCTCAGTAATTATGACCATGAAACCGTTGTTGTAAACATCCATCTGGGTCACTACTATGTTTTAGGGAAGGAACTCTACCTTCCTTACCTGGTCTGGCCTACATGTGACTCCAGACCCCACAGCAATGCTGTTGACCCTTAACTGCCCCTCTGAAATGGCCGAGCGAGGCTCTCAGTTCAAAGGTAATTAGGGATGGGCAACAAATGCTGGATCAGCCAGCGACACCCACATCCCATAAAAGAATTTCAAAAAGATAAAACATTGGCCACAATTGCAAGTCAAAAATATTTTGCTGGAGTAAATAGTTCTTAACAAAAGTGAAAATTATAAGTCAGGCAAACTGGTTAAGTGAGTCAATGAAATATTTAAAACTAATGGGCTGTATTGTTCCACACCACCCGCCTCATGATCACCACAATCGGGACATGTAAAGGCCCATTGAACTCAGGCGGGAATTTCCGGTCGCTGGGAGGGTACGGCTGGAGAATCCCGCCCAATGTTTCTATCAATATTCTACTGAAAGTGGATTGCTTCCCCTGTTTTGTACTCAGCCAGCAGACAGATATCCAGACAGACTCATCAGCTCTGGATTGGTTCTCAGGCTAATTAATAATTAAAATCAATGAAGATTTTCTAACCAACCGGAGCTTCTGAAGAGGGAGGGAGACTTCCAATGACAGATCTGAGGCAATCAATGTGATGGGGGTGAATAAATGTAAAATATTATGATATGTATTTTGTGTTATGTGTCTGTTGCAGTAATGTTATTAAAATAACTTAAGGTATTCAAATGATGTGTCTGCTGAAGCTGTGATTAAGGCGTTAACAGTTAGACAGTTGTGATGTCACTCATGGGTCTGACCTTAAGTTTCATTTTCAGCCCTGCCCTGTATCTGTTTCTCGTTTCATTTTTAAGAGTTCTGCTCTGGGTTCTGAGGAAAGGAGGTGTGTTTCTCAGACTGACTTCTGAAAGCTTCTCTCCCAAGAACTTTGTGAATAAATCTCTAAGCCACTAAGTATTAACCGTATTTATAAGTGGCATTTGACCTTTGCATGAGGCTCTTTCTTTATTGAGAGTTTAGATGTAGATGGGAAAATAAGCTCAAAGACCTTGGGCGGGATTCTCCTCCGGCCGGGATTCTCCGTTTTGCCGGCAGCCGGGAGTTTCCCGGCGGCGTGGGGCTGTCCCACAATGGGAAACCACATCGGCCGGCCGGTGTAACGGAGAAGGCCGCCGGCGGGACGGGGCAGCGGGGTGGAGAATCCAGCCCCTTTATTTTTAAGATCTGTTTAACAGTGAATTGAAAAGCTGTTCCTCCTTGGATGTTAATGAATTTGATCCTGTGTTAATAATGAAGTTTGTTTTAATGTGAAAGATCCCTGGATGTCAATGGAATTACTCCTGGAGCAGAGTTTCTTTTCCTCACAGTTTACCATTGAAACGTTGTTGAGGTCTCATCCGGTTTCCTAAAATCAATTGGAGTCTGGGGTCCAGGTTACATAACAGGGTGTTCTGAAGCAAAAATGTAGATCCATAGGATCTCTACAGTACAGAAGAAGGCCATTTGGCCCATCAAACCTTCACCTACCCCTTTGAAAGAGGACCCCACCTAGGCCCACTCCCCTGTCCTATCCCAGTAACTCCACCCAATCTGCACATCTTTGGACACTAAGGAACAATTTAGCATGTTCAATCCACCAAACCTGCACATAGAACATAGAACAGTACAGCACAGAACAGGCCCTTCGGCCCTCAATGTTGTGCCGAGCCATGATCACCCTACTCAAACCCACGTATCCACCCTATACCTGTAACCCAACAACCCCCCCCTTAACCTTACTTTTATTAGGACACTACGGGCAATTTAGCATGGCCAATCCACCTAACCCGCACATCTTTGGACTGTGGGAGGAAACCGGAGCACCCGGAGGAAACCCACGCACACAGCGGGTGGACGTGCAGACTCCACACAGACAGTGACCCAGCCGGGAATCGAACCTGGGACCCTGGAGCTGTGAAGCATTTATGCTAACCACCATGCTACCCTGCTGCCCCTAACTGTGGACTGTGGGAGAAAACTGGAGCACCCACACAGACAATGTGCAGACTCCACACAGATAGTCACCCAAGGCTGGAATTGAACTCAGGTCCCTGGTGCTGTGAGGCTGCAGTGCTAACCACTATGCCACCACACTAGATTACAATATTGCTTTCAGGCAGCACAGTCTTTATTCTGCTCTTAACACCTACTCTGGACCAATGTTTTGTTCTTTACTACAACCAACCCTACTCCTTTTGCCTTTCGTTCCATGACATCTTTGTCATTTAAACCCTCACACCCTCTAAAGTATCCTTGACCATTTTTGCATCAGATTTCAAATCTGAAGATGAGTCATTTTGAAATCAGCACGGGCAACACAGTAGCATTGTGGATAGCACAATTGCTTCACAGCTCCAGGGTCCCAGGGTCAATTCCGGCTTGGGTCACTGCCTGTGCGGAGTCTGCACATCCTGCCCGTGTGTGCGTGGGTTTCCTCCGGGTGCTCCGGTTTCCTCCCACAGTCCAAAGATGTGCAGGTTAGGTGGATTGGCCATGCTGAATTGCCCTTAGTGTCCAAAATTGGCCTTAGTGTTGGGTGGGGTAACTGGTTTATGGGGATGGGGTAGAGGTGTTGACCTCGGGTAGGGTGCTCTTTCCAGGAGCCAGTGCAGACTCAGTGGGCCGAATGGCCTCCTTCTGCACTGTAAATTCTATGATAATCTATGAAAATGCTAACTCTGTTTCTCTCTCCACAGACGCTGCCAGTCCTGCAGAGCTTATCCAGCATTTTCTATTCTTATGTCAGTCCATAAATGGAGTGATACTGACTGGAACACACAGAAAAATGACCTCCAATTACACAGCGATTATATTTGAAACAAAATTTCCCCTTACCCTGTGTCTGTCTATCGAAGCGATGAAATTCAGGTCAGTTGTGTCCGAGATTCCTCCATGGACAACCAGCACCTTTGAGTCAATGATTGTAGCTAGTGGCAACCAACTGAACACATCTTGTATGAGATGAAGAATCTTTTTCCCGTGTAACTGTGCGAGGGAACAATGTGAGCTTTGAGTGGCATGCTGAGGTACAATTCATTGTAAAAGATAACCCGTGGGTTTCCCATGGCGTGGGGTGGCTTGAATGAGAAATCCCATTGGCAAGCGGCAGGAATCGCGTCGCTAGTGAACGGTGCGCCGCTGTGAAACACGCAGCTGGGGGACCGGAGAATCGCGCCCCCTATTTCTATTTAGCAATTGAGTACAAACATTCTGAAGCTGATGTCTCTCTTGGGTGAAACAACGGCAGGCTGGTGAAAAGTGGCTCATTGAGGAGATCAGCATTGGACCGAGGCAGTTTACCGAGGGTGGGATGAAAAGTCAGATATAAAGTCCTCTCCAGTCCTATGTGTGCCATGTGGTAACTGGTTCCTGGTGGTAGTAGTGGAGGCCTGAGACACTGAAAGGCCTCACTGCAATGGTTCATGAATGAGGTGATACTGAGCAGCTCTGAACAAAATCAAGGAACAGGCACAGCACTCCTTACTGTAACAAGCAGGAAAAGAGGAAACCCTTTATTGCTTTGTGCCAGACAGTCTAAATCCACCCCCCTCACCCCTACACATTCAGCTGTAGGATTAGATTGATCTAGAAACTATAGTGACGGTATTTTCAGGTGCAAAATATTCTCCATTGGGTATGTGCCACAGAGAGAACACCCTAACATTGCCCATAATACCCACCTGAAGATAATGCCAGCCCCAGTGTCTAAGTACATTGAGAGGCCAATGCCAAAATTCACACCCTTTGCCAGATTGTCTGCTGCCTAACAATGTGTTACCCATGACTGACCCATGTACGATCCGTGTGTGATCTGTGTGCGCTCCATATGTGATGTGTTTGCGACCCATTTGTGATGTCTGTGTGGTCCATGCGTTATGTATGTGTGGTCCATGTGTGGTGTGTGTGTTGGCACCATGTGTGGCCTCGTGTGTGACCCGTGTGTGGAGCGTGCGTGGCCTCGTGTGTGGTGGGTATGTGGCCCCATGTGTGAGCCTCGTGTGGCATGTGTGTGATGCGTGTGGCCCATGTGAGACCTGTGTATGGCCTGTGTGTGATGTGTGTGGTCAATGTGTGACCTGTGTGTGGCCCCATGTGTGGCACTGTATGTTGTGGAATCAGTTCACTCAGATGAAAAGCAGTCAAAACATCACTCTTGAAGAAGGCTGTTAGGAAAGCATTTGGTCTTTTTAATTTTCCCGAATGCAGATGTGTTGTTGACATCCCAGCTGGATAATCTTACTCCCTCCTCCCCCAGGCCTTTGTAGCCAGGCAGACACTCGGAGCTCCCCTGATGCTATACCAGTGAGGACACAAGTCCAGTACAACATGATGTGGTCTTCTAGGTGAAAATAGTTTTGACAACACCAGGATCACACCCTGATTTAGAACATAGAATAGTACAGCACAGTTAAGGCCCTATGGCCCACGATGTTGTGCCGACCATTTATCCTAATCTAAGGTCAACCTAACCTACACACCTTCAATTTACTGCTGTCCATGTGTCTGTCCAAGCGTCCCTTAAATGTACCTAATGACTCAGACTCCACCACCTCTGCTGGTAGTGCATTCCCACGCACCCGCCACTCTCTGTGCAAAGAACCTACCTCTGACATCTCCCCTATACCTTCCTCCAATCACCTTAAAACTATGTCCCCCCGTGACAGCCATTTCCGCCCTGGGGAAAAGTCTCTGGCTATCCACTCTATCGATGCCTCTCATCACCTTGTACACCTCTATCAAGTCATCTCTCTGCCTTCTTCGCTCCAGTGAGAAAAGCCCTAGCTCCCTCAATCTTTCTTCATAAGACATGCCCTCCATTCCAGGCAGCATCCTTGTAAATCTCTTCTGTACCCTCTCCAAAGCATCCACACCCTTCCTTTAATGAGGCTACCAGAACTGGACACAATATTCCAAGTGTGGTCTAACTAGGGTTTTATAAAGCTGCAGCAAAACCCTGTGGCTCTTAAACTCAATCCCCCTGTTAATGAAAGCCAACACACCATACGCCTTCTTAACAACTCGATCAGCCTGGGTGGCTACTTTGAGGGATCTATGCACGTGGACCCCAAGATCCCTCTGTTCCTCCACACTTGGAAGAATCCTGCCTTTAACCCTGTATTCAGCATTCAAATTCGACCTTCCAAAATGAATCACTTCACATTTATCAAGGTTGAACTTCATCTGCCACTTCTCAGCCCAGCTCTGCATCCTGTCAATGTCCTGCTGTAACCTGCAACAGCCCTCAACACTACCTACAACTCCCCCAACCTCCGTGTCATTGGCAAATTTACTAACCCACCCTTCCACTTCCTCATCCAAGCCATTTATAAAAACCACAATGAGCAGAGGTCCCAGAACAGATCCCTGCGGGACACCACTGGTCACCAACCTCCAGACAGAATACTTTCCAGCTTTCCATCCATTACCACTCGCTGTCTTCGGCCAGCCAATTCTGTATCCAGACAGCACTACTTTCACTCTAATCATCCTCTTATTTCTCACATAAGTGTAGAACGTCTTGGAGTTTTCCCTAACCCTTCCCCTTCGAGCTCTCCTAAGTCAATTTTTGAGTTCCTTCCTGGCTACCTTGTAACCCTCTAGAGTCGAGTCAGATCCTTGCTTCCTCAACCTTGTGTAAGCTTCCTTCTTCCTCTTGACTAGAAGCTCAACTTCTCTTGTCACCCAAGACTCCTTTACCTTTCCATTCCTTCCTCATCTCAGTGGGACAAACCATCCAGCACTCGCAGCAAGAGCTCCTTAAACAACCCCCACATTACTGTTGTGCATTTCCCCAAGAACAAGTGTTCCCACGTTATACTCCTCAGCTCCTGTCTAATAGCAGTATAATTTCCCCTTCCCAATTAAATACCTTCCCATACTGTCTGTTCCTATCCCGCTCCATGACTATGGTAAAGGTCAAGGAGTTGCATATGAAGTAATACACAGATGCATATGAAGTAATAGATGTGATTCAAAGGCAAGTAAATTAATGGAAGCCACTGATTAAACATGATCTAATTGAATAGTCTAAGGGAATTAATGGCCTCCCCCTGTTCTAGTCTCAACATGACGGGCATTCATTAAGCAGTGGAAAGAGCAGCCCATATATCTCTGAGCGACACCAAATGTTTTATCCATTCACGCGATGTAGGCATCGCTGGCTGGACCAGCATTTGTTGCCCTTCCCTAATTGCCCTTGAGAAGGTGGTGGTGAGCTGCCTGAGGTGTAGATGCACCCACTCTGCTGTTAGGGAGAGAGTTCCAGGATTTTGACCCAGTGACAGTGAAGGAACAGCGATATATTTCCAACTCAGGATGGTGAGTGATTTGGAGGGGAAGCTCCAGGTTGTGGGGTTCCCAGGTATCTGCTGCCCTTGTCCTTCTAGATGGTAGTGGTCATGGGTTTGGAAGGTGCTGTCTGAGGAACCTTGGTGAGTTACTGCAGCACATCTTGTAGATGGTACACATGGCTGCCACTGTTCGGTGGTGGAGAGAGTGAATGTCTTTTTATGAAAATAAAGATTAAAAATCCTTACCTTATACTTTTGCATAACTTCTTTTGTGAAACCATATCTGAAACGATTTCAAATAAATGGACAATTTATACCAAGTAGCCAGAGGTAAATAATTTCTACGTATCACAGTGAACATCATATATAAATATCAATATCACAGTAAGCATCATATATAAACAAATAAATATAAATAATACAGTAAGAATATTACCATATATAAATATAAACATCACAGTCAATATCATCATGGCAGCTTATCTGTCGTAGAATCATAAAATTCTTACAGTGCAGAAGGAGGCCATTTGGCCCATCGAATCTGCATCGACCCTCTGAAAGAGCACCCTAACTAGGCTTACACCACTACCCTATCCTCATAACCCCACCTAACCTTTTGGACACTAAGGGACAATTTAGCTTGGCCAATCCACCTAACCTGCACATCTGTCATTACTTAAATGTACTGAATGGTTTCATTGTATAAAATCACAATAATTAAGGACGAGATCCTCCAGCCACGCTGTGCCGAAAAAGCAGCTCGACGAGCCACAGCGTGGCCGGTGAAAGCCAGGAGACCACGCTCTCGGGATCTATTCGGCTCGCAACGCCTCGCAAGATTCAACACAATCTCGCGAGATGTTGCAAGGCGAATCTCACCACAATGGGTGGGATCAGTTTTTAGCAGCATATTACAGCGAGGCAGTAAGCCTCACTCTATTGTGTAGATTTCCAAGATACCTGACGCTTTGGGATTCAATCCCTTCACCTCGGGGTCCTTGGGCGGGCGCCGTTTGGTACTGGTCTCCACAAACGGGGAACAGACGGAACTGCACTCATGGGGTCTCCAAGAGGATTGGAGACCCCACAGTTGCATGCCCTTTGGGAAGGGTGATGCCCTGGCACTGCTGTAGACCACCTCTTTCGCATGAAATATTCACTTCGCTCGTCATAAGTGGACACCAGCCTCTGAGAACTGCTTTAACACGGCCTCCTGGTTGTCCAGTGTTCTTGTTCAGAGGCTCCTGTGACAAGTGCGTCATCTAAATAAACAACCACATGTGGCAGCCCTCGCAGTATGTTCTCCATTATGCACTGGAAAACAGCACAGATGGAGGATACTCCGACAAGCAGCTGTGTATACTCATCCAGGCCCCGGTGACATATTTTTGGAAGGCCGGATCCTACACGAGCTGCAAATCGGCGTGTCTCATATCGTGAACAAATGCCCGTACGCAAGCTTCGTGTAGAGATCCTCTATGTGGGGCACGGGGTTGTGGTCCAACCAGGAAGCCGTGTTTGCTGTCAATTTGTAATCCCTTCATAAATGAACCATTTTGTCCGGCTTCACTACCGGTACCTCCGGTGCCACCCAGTCAATGAACCAATGAGCCTAATGATGCCCAAAGACTCTGACCGAGCTCTGTCACCACCTTTTCCAGCAAGGCATAGGGAACAGGGCACCCGTAAATACCATGGCAGGGCTTCCAGGTCAATCTGTATGCAGTCTGGGTTGAAAACACTTTGGGGTATTTCTGCAACACCTCACCCAGTCTGCTGGACCCCATCGGGAGGATATGCTGCCAACGTAGCTGCAGATGGCACCACTAATCACAAACCAACAGGCTGAGCGCTTGACCCTTTCCACAATGAGCGGGAGGCACACCGACTGACACCCACAAACCATAGTAGTGCCTGCGATATCCAATGGTTCACCTGTGTAAGTGGCCAACCTGGCCTGGTTGTCCGTCAAATCTAGGGTCTGATACCCCAGCTTAATGCGGTCAAATGTCCTCTGTCCAACCATGGAGACCGCTGTGCCAGTGTCCAACTCCATATCGAGCAGATGCCCATTGACCCGCACCGCAACCTTAACTCGTGGTGCTGCCAAGCAATGTAACTGCATGCAGTGATCTTCCTCGTCTGGCTCATCCAGATGGAAAGTACTGGCCTTGGGCTGAGGTATTCCTCTACCGGCGCGTCTGGACCTCTGGTTCACTCGCGGTCTGCGTTCATGCCAGGGCCAACAACCACAAGCCCCACATCGATCGGGCTCCCCTTCTACGGACTCCCAGGACGTCTCCCACTGAGAAGGTTCTTCCTTCGGCCAGGACGTCGGAGATGGGCCTTTATGGCGTTTGGTCCAAGTTAAGGCAGCAGTTCAAGGAGGGGTCCCTTGTTGGTAGGGGGCGCGTCCTAGGGCATTCACTTCCATCCCCTGTATCTCCTACATCCATTGTCTGGAACAGCATAATTTGAATGGTCTATTGCAAGGTCATGTAAGGCTCGGCTAGCAGTTTCTTCTGAGAGGCCGCATTGTTAATGCCGCAAACCAAGCGCTCAAGCAGCATTTCGTTCAGGGTGGCATGATATTCACAGAACTCCCCAATTTTACGTAATCTCAACAAAAACTCAATGATGGACTCACCCAGGGTCCTTTCAGTGGTATTATACCATTGTACTCTTATAGACTGGATCGGGTTAAAGTGTTGCCCCACTAAAGCTACAAGTCATCGCAAGTTTTAGTGTCTGGAATTTCAGGGAATGTAAGGCTCCGTATCACTCCAAATGTATGCATGCCACAGGCAGTTGGCAAGATGACTGCCTGGCAGTCGTTCTGTGCAATATTGTTGGCCTGGAAAAAGTAGCACATCCTCTGTATGTACTGATTCCAATCTCCAGTCCGGCATCAAACATGTCAAAATGTCTGAAAAGAGGCATAATGAAAGCAAATTTCCAACCTGTATCAGATCAATTTGGAGGTGGCTCAGCAGCCCCAAAGCTAGCCAGTTTTTATCCTCGTCGCCAGTTTTGTAAGGGCTACACCGAGTTTGTTCAAACAAAAACTTCCTTTATTTACAACTACGATTATATACAGCTCCAGTAGTTTCCTACTGGGTCTTCTGTGGTCGGTGCCTTACTGGCCGACACTATTTATACATAGCCAGAGATTGTTCAGGAACTCCTGTGTCCTGATCGAGGGAGCTCATATTCTGCAAGCTCCACGGGGTAGTTAATCATCCGTATCCCGTAAGATCCATGTGGGTTATAACAAAAGGATCACTGTTAGTCCGCTAAATAAGTTGTCTTAGAGAATCATGTTTTGTCTCATGTTTGGGGTTTAGAAGGGGTCTGTCTGTTACACTACGCTAGTCTGTAATTTATTGGAAAAAATGGTTGTTTATTTATTTATCTAGATATGTCTCAGAGATTCTTCTTCTGCTTCCCACTAAAGGCAGAATCCTCCCATTTTGAGACTAAGTGCGATGGTGGACAGCTCCGGTGTCACCATTCCCGCTGGCCAGCATGGTAAGATCCCACAGCAGATTCAGTGCTTGGAACCTCATTAATTATGCAGAGTTGAGTTCCCCCCCTAAATCTCCTGGCGAGCTGGCAGCTGAATCGGCCACCCGCCCTCAGCTGGCAGGTTTGAAGGGCCTGGTACCAGTCCGCCACACTTTTATCACTCTCTCCATCCCACCTGCTTTTACCAGACTGTGCAGCAGTAAAAAGCCAGCCTCAGGAAGAAGACTGTTCCATAATTCAACCACCCTCCCCCTGAGCCCATCACCTGCAAGGTACCCATGCCTCACTCGAGCCTCTACCCATTGCATCTGGAGTCTTCGTGCATCCCCTTCCACTAAAAGATGTGGTACCCCTTTGACCCCCTTGTTCAAGAGCTTTTCATTCAGTCTTCTCGGGGTCCGGCTTCCCTCCCCTCTGCCTTCCCTTGTTCACCTTCTTCATCCACCTACTTGCCTCTCTTCCTGCATCATGAGCCCTTCCACCACCCTCCTTGCACAGCCCTCCTTCCACACTACCCCAATTCTTCGTCAGGCCATCCAATCACTCCCTCCCCCCCCCCCCCCCCCACCCCCCTCACCTGCCTCCACTTCTCACCTCCCACTCCACTCCCAGCCTACCTTTGGACCTTTGTTTCAATGGCTGAATTGGTCCCACAGCACAGTGCCATCCAGATGGACAATGGTGTGTGACACCAGGGGTAAGGAGACACCTGTATTCTCCGACCCCAGGCACTAAAAAATGAAATGCCTCGGTGACAGCACAGTGAATGGTTATGTAATGACATCTTTTGGAATTTGTCCAGCCAGAGTGGACTACCCTATTCTGTTCATTGGTTAAAAGGCGTCATCAGCAATGGAGCCTCTTGGTGTCAATCCTATAGTGACCCTTGGGGACAGCAAGGGTCTGAAAGATGGGGGTGGAGGGGTACATATCTCTGTTGCTTGCCATGCAAGGCAATGTGATGGATGTTTACAGGGAGAGGAATAACATTGATCGTAGGTTTTCTCCAACCCCCAGGCTTAGATTATATTTGGCAAAAAGGGAAAGGATGAAAACCAGGAGGTTTGAACCATTTCATTAAGTTATCAAAACATTCAAATGGAAAGCTCTAAGCTGAGGGATCCAGGACAATGATGCTTTGATTTTATTTGATTTGATTTATTGTCACATGGACCGAAGTACAGTCAAAAGTATTTTTCTGCGTCCGAGGAACGTACACAGTACATACATAGTAGACACAAGAATAATCAACAGAGAACATTGACAAATGGTACATCGACAAAACAGTGATTGGTTACAGTGTGGAACAAGGGGCCAAACAAAACAAATACATGAGCAAGAGCAGCATAGGGCATCGTGAATAGTATTCTTACAGGGAACAGCTCAGTCTGAGGGGGAGTCATTGAGGAGTCTTGTAGCTGTGGGGAAGATGCTGCTCCTATGTCTGGATGTACGAGTTTTCAGACTTCTGTACCTTCTGCCTGATGGAAGGGTCTGAAAGAGGGCAATGCCTGGGTCCCTGATAATGCTGTCTGCCTTCCTGAGGCAGCGAGAGGTATATACAGAATCAATGTGCGGGTGGCAAGCTTGTGTGATGCGTTGGGCTGAGTTCACCACAGTCTGCAGTTTCTTGCGATCTTGGGTCGAGGAGTTGCCATACCAGGCTGTGATACAGCCGGATAGGATGCTCTCTATCGCATATCTGCAGAAGTTTGTGAGAGTCAATGCAGACATGCCAAATTTCTTTAGCTTCCGCAGGAGTAGAGACGTTATTGGGCTTTCTTGACTGTTGCCTTTTCTCAGTCTTTGTCCAGTCTGCACCAACTTTCATTCAGGCGGCAGTCCAGGATGTCACTTTCAGTGACATCACTTCCTGCGGATTACAGAAAGTGCAGCCCCCCGCCGCCACACACACAGTGTGGTGACACAAATTAACACAGCCAATCAGCAATTCTCAGCCCCTTGGCTGGTACAACCTAGGTTTTAACCTCCTGGATTCCACTGGGCGGTTCAAGTTACAATCCCTCCAAAAGACTTCATAAATCTCAGAGCTTGATTTTGCTTTCTGTTTCTTAAGTATGAATTAACAAATCATGGGCGGGATTCTCCAACACCCCGCCGGGCCGGAGAATCGCCGGGGGGGGTGGCGTGAATCCCGCCCCGCCACCCCGACGCCGGCTGCCGGATATTCCGGTGCCAGGTTTTTGTCGGGGGCGGAAATCGTGCCGCGCCAGTCGGGACGTTGGCAGCGACCCCTCACCCCCGGCGATTCTCCGGCCCGCGAGGGGCCGAGTGGCTGACCGTTTTCGGCAGGTCCTGCCGCCGTAAAATTCACCAGGTCCGTACCGGTGGGACCTGGCTCTGCGGGCGGCCTGCGGGGTCCTCGCGGACGCGCGGGGGGGATCTGGCCCCGGTGGGGGGCACCACGGTGGCCTGGCCCGCGATCGGGTCCACCGATGCGTGGGCGGGCCTGTGCCGTGGGGGCACTCTTTCCCTCCGCGCCAGCCGGTGTAACGGTCCGCCATGGCCAGCGCAGAGAAGAACCTACCCCCCCCCCCCCCCCGCGCATGCACCAACTCATGCCGGCCAGCGGAGGCCCTTCAGTGCCGGTTGGCACGGCGCCAAGTCCTTCGGCACCGGCTGGCGTGGCGCCAGCCCCGCCACCGCCGGCCTAGCCCCCGAAGGTGCAGAGGATTCCGCACCTTCTGAAGTCACTGGACTACCAAACTCAAAGCACAGACCAGTCATGTCACAGAAAAAGACCGAGACAGTCAGGAGTTCACCTTAAATTCATTATATGATCCTCATGATTTCCTCTGTTTAAATGTAAATCGTTTGGATAAATCAGGAGAAATGCAAACAGGATAATTATAACCTCCAATGAATTCTTCCCTCTGTCAACAAAGTCTCCATTAAACACGTAAGGCTTCTCTGGATTGGGTAGGCCATTCTGTGGGACCAAAATGAATATGGTTAAATGGGAAACAGAGTGCAAATATAAAATATAAAATCTTCCGAGATGAAAAGAACAAAAATAGAAAGAACTTAATTGAATCCATAGAATTCCTTCAGCGCAGATGGAGGCTATTCTGCCCATCAATCTACCATCAGGAAGAGCACCATACCCAGGTCCAATCCCCCACCCTATCATGGTCATGGTCAATCCACCTGACCTAGATGTCTTTGGACACTAAGGGCCAATTTATCGTGGCCAATCCACCTAACCTGCACATCTTTGGACTGTGCCAGAAAACTGGAGCACCCGGAGGAAACCCATGCAGACATGGGGAAAGTGCAAACTCCACACAGATAACGACCCAAGGCCGGAACTGAACCCAAGACCCTGGAGCTGTGAGGCAGTAGTGCTAACCACTGTGCTACCATGCGGCCATTCTTAATTCGATGCCACCTTTTTCACCCCCAGCATGTCTCACAATCAATTAATTCCTATTAAAGGACAGCCACCGTTACTATGTAGACAGGGAGACAATGACATAGTGGTTAAGTCACTGGGCTTGTAATCCAGAGGCCCAGGCCAGTGCTATGGGGACATGGGTTCCAATCCCACCATTAAATTTAATCTATGAAATCTGGAATTTAAAGCTGGTCTCGGCAATGGAGCTGGATTCTCCGGTCTCCCAGCCACAGGTATCTCGGCAGAGCACCATTCACTGGCAGCAGGATTCTCTCTTCCACTGCTTGTCAATGGGATAGCCCACTGAAGCCACCCCACATCGCCAGGTGCACTGCCGGCAGGAAGACTGAATCCCAACGGCTGGAGAATTCCAGCCACGGTGACCAAGAAACTATCATTATTGTCGTAAAACCCACCTGGGTCACTAATGCCCTTTAGGGAAGGAAATCTGCTGTCTTACCCGATCTGGCCTCCATGGGACTCCAGACCCACAGCAATGTGGTTGATTCTTAACTGACCTCTGACAAGGCTGAACAAGCCAATAAGTTCAAGGGCAATTGAGGATGGGCAACAAATGTAGGCCTTGCCAGCGACGTCCACATCCCATGAGAGAATAAATAAACAGCAGTCACTTTGTACACAGCAAGATCCCACAAACAATGATGGGTTTAAAATACCAGCTGGTTCTGGTCGAACTCTTCAGATGGTCAGACTCACAGAGGCAAATCCAGCACTCGCACTTTTATATGATCAGCTTGAAATCAATAAATGGAGAAACCAATGAGTGAAGCTATCAGAGGCTTTAGGATAGGCAGTCTGGGCAACAGGCCGAGGGGAATGTCACTCTGAGTGCCACTAAAGCTCTGATTGTTGAAAATTTAACTCTTTACAGTCTCACAAAAGGAACGCCTTCTCAGGTTGTAATGAAGTGACGCAGAATTCTCCGGCCTCCCAGCTGCGTGTTTCTTGGCGGCAGAAGTGGGTACATTGTTCGCTGGTAGTGTGAATCTCTCTGTTCCAGCCATTGTCAATGCAAATTCCCATTAGAGCTACTCCACGCTGCCAGGAAACCCCCGGGCTGGGGTGCACTAACAGCAGCACCGTAGAACCCTACTGCCAGCGAATGGCCGGAAAATTCTGGACATTCTTAGAAACATCCGAGTATAAATACTCACGTTACCCCAACAAATGATATAAATATCCATTTCAGCAACTTACTGATACATTGTTCTTTGTTTCTTAATCTGTTATTTTGTTGCATAATTTTAAAAAGCTGAAGCACTTTATATTAACTAACCAATTATTCATCGCATTGTCACCAGACTATGACACACGCTATAAGTTATGTCAATTAAGAATTAACTTAACTTTTGCACCTTGTAGAATATTAACAGCAAGTCATCTAGTTTTCCGTGCAAGTCTCCTGAAAGACATTGTGACAATAATATTGTGTAAGTTTATAGATCAGGTCGGGTTTCGAGATTTCTGTTTGACACAAGTGCAAAATGAACAGTCACAAAGCATTGGTCACCTTCTGATACAGACCAAAGTAACAAGACTAGAATAAAGACAGAACATGCTGGAAATTATTATCAGGTAAGGCAGCATCTGTGGAGAGAGAAAAACAGAGTTATTGGGCGTGATCTAAGGGCCGCGTTGCGCCAGACTCGAGACACAACACGGCCGGTAAATCACGCGAGAACCCACCTCGCTAAGCTTCGCGAGACCTAACGGGATCCCACTATGATGTGATTCCCACCCACAACAGACATAACCTATATCTGCATATTTAAGTGTGCAGTTAGGCACGCTTGAATATGCACTTGTTGGATCTAACCAGCACCTGGGATTGAATCCCCTCGCAGAGAAGACCTAAGTTGGTTGCCGTTTAACACTGGTCTCCGCAAATGGGGACCAGGTGGAACGGCAACGAGGGGGGCGTCTCCCGGGGGTCTCCCGGGGGTCTTCCCAGGTGATCGGAGGCTCCAGAGTGGCACACCTGGGCACATTGACTGCCAGACTGGCCCAGGTGGCATTTTGCCTACAATTGGGATTGGTCCTGGGGGTGCCCTGCATTATGAGGTGGGGAGCGGGGTGCTCAATTACCCCTTTAAAGGTGAGTTGGGGGGTCCGGAGGCCACGGCGGGGGTGGGAGAGATCAGCTTCCTGCACTGGCGAACAAAGCTTGTTAGTGCAGGAATTGCAGCTAAGTTCAGCCTCGGTGAGGCGTTCCTCAGTGAGGCCCTGAAATGAAGCAGAATATCACCGAAAACAGGGGCAATATCACCGAAAACAGGGGCAATATCACCGAAAACAGGGGCAATATCACCGAAAACGGGCAATATCACCGAAAACGGGCAATATCACCGTAAACAGAGGCAATATCACCGAAAACAGGGGCAATATCACCGAAAACAGGGGCAATATCACCGAAAACAGGGGCAATATCACCGAAAACAGGGGCAATATCACCGAAAACAGGGGCAATACCACCGAAAACAGGGGCCATATCACCGCAAACAGGGGCAATATCACCGAAAACAGGGGCAATATCACCGAAAACAGGGGCAATATCACCGAAAACAGGGGCAATATCACCGAAAACAGGGGCAATATCACCGAAAACAGGGGCAATACCACCGAAAACAGGGGCAATATCACCGAAAACAGGGGCCATATCACCGTAAACAGGGGCCATATCACCGTAAACAGGGGCAATATCACCATAAACAGGGGCAATACCACCGAAAACAGGGGCCATATCACCGTAAACAGGGGCCATATCACCGTAAACAGGGGCAATATCACCGAAAACAGGGGCAATATCACCGAAAACAGGGGCAATATCACCGAAAACGGGCAATATCACCGAAAACGGGCAATATCACCGAAAACAGGGGCACTGTTACAGAAAACAAGGGCAATGTTACAGAAAACAGGGGCAATATCACCGAAAACAGGGGCAATGTTATAGAAACAGGGGCAATATCACCGAAAACGGGCAATATCACCGAAAACAGGGGAAGTATCACTGAAAACAGGGACAATATCACCGAAAACAGGGGCAATATCACCGAAAACAGGGGCAATATTACAGAAAACAAAAGCTGAAAAAATATTAAAAAGTTCTGCAATGATTGAAAAGTAGGTCATACACACTGGCATTCAGGGTTATAAACTCATTAAAAGTTGCAACTTGCATGTTAAGCTGCCACCTCGCCCATATGTCACCATACCTGTTATGTTCTGTGTTGTGGCTGTGGTGATGATGCAAACAAAACATCTAGTTCTTTGATTAGTAGCATAGTTTTTTGATAAATGAGCACGTGGAAAGATAACTAACAAACTATAATAACGGTAACGAATAAGTGCATTCTTCTGGAACTGTCAAATGTGACTGTCCTCCAGTTCAACTTACTACCAACTGCCGGATCTGTGGCGCCACATGGTGGATCTCTATTGCCACCTGCTAGTTGGAGGTTGTATAAATAACTATGTATACTAATAGATAACTATATACATTACAGTGTATGTGCATATCACCACATCACATCACCCAGCCACCTACCCACTTACCTCCTGCACCTACCCACACTAACATTCAAACTGGATCTTTAAGCTTGCAGCTAGTGCTCTATGTAGGTAGCATGCCCAGTCTTTCCCCGACTCTACTGTTACAGAGCTCTCCAGAGGACACGGTGCTGCACATTTCTGGGAAAGCTGGGCTCAGAACACCCTGCCCTATCCCAATAACCCCTTAACCTACACATCTTTGGACACTAAGGGGCAATTGATCATGGCCAATTCACCTAATTTGCACATCTTCGGACTGTGGGAGGAAACTGGAGTACCCGAAGGAAACCCACACAGACTCGGGAGAATGTGCAAACTCCACACAGATACCCAAGGTCGGAATCGAACCCGGGTCTCTGCCGCTGTGAGACAGCAATGCTAACCACTGTGCCACCGTGCCACCCACAAACACCTTAATAAATCATCTCTGCTGTAAAGAGAACAATGATCCCCAACATTATTTATTTTTTGTGTCCACTTTCGGCTCCTGAAAATGAGGGACAATTTGATTGCCGCCAACAGACTTACCAATCACGTCACCTTCGCACAACACAGTGACAAGTGGAAAACACCTTGTTAGAAAAATAAATTGGATACTCCTTGCACTGATACAATGATCAGTGGAAGAATGGAAATCAAAATATCCTACCGCAAATTGTGATCTCCTTGGAGTAAGATGTTGAAATGTGGTTGATGTTAGGCATCTGACAAAGGAACTTCCTGGTCTCATGCAAGAGCTGTAACACATAGCAACTGTGAAGTTGCTGAACACACCAAACCCATGTCAGAGTTATCCACATGAAGCGTATAACAATGCAACTAGATAGAATATAGGTGTACTGCAGTTAGCCTCATGCTGCAGTACTCCACAGCACTGAAATTAGCATTCAGAGAGTGAATTCAGGTCCTACCAGAACATACAAACACACAATAGGCTGGGTTTCTTTTCCCTGAAGCAGAGGAAGCTGAGGGGGAATCTGATGGAGCTGTACAAAATGGTGAGAGCCATAGATAGGGTGAATCATAGAACATAGAACATACTGTGCTGAAGGAGGCCATTCGGCCCATCGAGTCTGCACCGACCCACATTAAGCCTTCACTTCCACCCTATCCCCGTAACCCAATAACCCCTCCTAACCTTTTTGGAAACTAAGGGCAATTTAGCCTGGCCAATCCACCTGACCTACACGTCTTTGGACTGTGGGAGGAAACCGGAGCACCCAGAAGAAACCCATGCAGACACGGGGAGAACGGGCAGACTCCGCAGACAGTGACCCAGCGGTGAATCGAACCTGGGACCCTGGCGCTGTGAAGCCACAGTGCTATCCAACCATGCTGCCCTTAATTGTGCAAATCTTTTTCCCATGGCAGAGGTGTCTAAGACCAGGGGGCATAGGTTTAATGATGTGGAGATGGTTTAAGATAAGGGGTAGGTGGTTTAGAGGGGACCTGAGGAAACTCTTTTCCACCCAGAGGGTGGTGAAAATATGGAATGCGCCTGAGGGTGGAGGAGGCAGGTACTCTTGCAACATTTAAGAAGTATCTGGATGAACGCTTAAATCACTAAAGGCCTAGTAGGCTATGGTCCAAGTGCTGGTAAATGGGATTCGTATAGATTGGTATTCGATGGTCGACGTAGACATGATGGGCCGAAGGGTCTGTTTCTGCACTGTATTACTCTAAGACTCGATGAAATTAGGAGCAAGAGTTGCCCATTCGACCCCTTAAGCCAGCTCTGCCATTCAATAAGGTCATGACTTTTCTGATTGTGGCCTCAACTCTACAGTACCACCTCCCCCGATAACCTTGGACTCCTTGCTAGTCAAGAATCTGTCTACCAGTGCCGTAAAATATTCATGAACCCTGCCTCCACCACTCTCTGGAGAAGAGAGGTCCAAAGATTCACAACTCTCTGAGAGAAAGAATTCAAAATTTGTATTACGTTCATAAAATAAATTTTGAGATATTAAAAAGATGATGTCAGCAAACCAAAAATCACTCGATATCGAAATCCAACAAGGACACAAATGCCCTTCAGGGAAGGAAACCTGTCATTTTTCATCAGACTGATCAATATTTGACTTCAGTTCCTCACCAATGAATCAATGAGCAATTTAATTGTATCAGAGGGTGTGATTTGGTGGCCTCGCTGCACCCAACGTGGTGTCGTGACAAAACCGTTGAATCGCACGAGAGGTGTCTAGCGAGATTCGGGATGTTCAAAATGTCTCGCGAGATTAAACAGAATCTCACAAGACGTTGCGAACTGGATCTTGCCCTCACTGAGCATGAATGATCCATCAGACTCATCTGCATTCGGCAGTTTCTCCCAGTGCCCGGGACCTAAAGGCCATGCCTGGGGACTGCCTGGGAGACCTCTCCAAGGCACCATTTAATATTAGTCCACACAAACATGGACCAGTCGTACCTTGGGGGGTGGGTGGGGGAAGGGGGGGGGTGTTCCCAGTTGGGGGGCTCCCAGGCTATTAGAGATCCCCGGGAGTTCGGGCACAGACAGGGTGACAGTGCTGCCCTGGCTGTCCAGCAGGAAATCACACTGAGAAACTCCCCAAGGCCAAAGAATCAGCAAAATGCCGTTGAACAGAAGGGTGTTCCTCAGCGCTGCAGCAGCTGAGAGACTCCCCACTAAACACGTCCGAAAGAGGACATGGAATCACGCCCACTCTACCCAACTGTGACCTAAGCATCAAATCAGGAAATAACAAAGGTACACCCAATCCAGTCAACTCCTCTTCACTAACATCTGGGGGCTAGTGCCAAATTGGGTGAGCTGCCCCACAGCTAATATTAGCTGTAGTATTTGATTCAGTGAGTATGGTAAAGTCCCAGACACATCCATCAACAACCCAGAGGTGGCAGCACAGTGGCATACAGTCAGAAGGGCAATGCCCTGAGACTCCTGAACATCGTCTCCGGACCCCATGAAGTCTCAAGGCATCAGGTCAAACATGGACAAGGAAACCTCCTGTTGATTACTACAGGCCATCCACCCTCACCTGATGAATCTGTACTCCTCCATTGTTGGGAAAATGGACCAGGCCCCAAATTGCAATTTTCAAAATTGTGAGGAAAGGACACTTTACCCCAGGAGTGATGACTCTGACCAATAGCCATTTTTTATGTTAAAACAAACTTTAATATAAATACAGAATTAACCACGTTAACATCAAAGAAATAGCATTACAATTAAACAGTTCTTAAATAAAAAGAAAAACTTTAATTCACAATCTACACCTGCCATTATATATATATCCAACAAAGCAACCCAGTTCAAAATCCACTCACAAATAAAGTCAGCAATCAGGGTTACGTGCTGTACCCTGTGCAGCGTGTGGAGAAAGTCCCTTTCAGGAACAACCTGAGCATCCTTCTGCCTTGTCAGATACAAATCCTACATCCACAAAAACACAGACAGACCTGGCTCCTCCCATTAATTACTTCACTGTATCCCATTAAGTTGTACCATGACCTGCCTAGCTAGGAATAAACACCATCTCTCATTAATTATCAACACCTTAGGGAACCTTCAAAAACATAAACAATATTTAATTTACCATCTTTCGGTAAACAAGTAAATTGTTAAAATCAATGATTACCTCTCCATTGTGACTCCTAAATCACAGCTTTAGCAGACATACTACCTGCATATATTTTAAACCAGGGTTTTTAATAACATTACTGCAACAAATATAAAATATAATATATAACAATTTCCTACATTCATCACATTATGTTGAACACCATTTGGAGGAAGCATTCAGGGTGGCACGGGCACAGAATGTTCAGAATGGGGGACTTCAATGTCCAGCACCACTAGAGACCAAGCTGGCTGGGTGCTAAAGGACATAGCTGCTCGACTGGGACTGTGGCACATGTGAAGGAACCAACAAAAGGGGAAAACATACTTGACCTAATTCTCACCAAACTGTCTGCCACATATGCCTCTGTCCATGACAGTATGGGTAGGAATGGCTACTGCACAGTCCTTGTGGAGACATAATCTTCACATTAACGATACTTTAGTAAATCACGGGGAGTCAAGCGAGTAAAAGATATTGATTTAACAACAAGCATAGACATGAGACCCGGTTAAACCTCACCGGGTACTCTCTCTCTCTCTCTCTCTGTCGGTCAGTTCCACACTGACCGACCATTTATTTAAGTACGGGTAACCTACCTTGCCCCTAGCAGGGGAGCCCGTTCTCCCCGAGGAGCACAGGGAAAACAATCATCCCCACACCTTATGTCCCATCCTGGTTATTGATTCCTCCCCCTCAAAGTCCGAAGAAAAGCCTCGAAGGACGATGATGAGGTGAAGATGACAAAGTTGCAAAAATCGGTGAAGAAGAATCAGAGAGGGGACTTATTATGACGGCGGGCAGGAGGCAGCTGCACATTGGAAGGCTCCCGTTGGGGAACGGCATTTTCGAGGTTTAACGCCCGGTCCCAGGGGCAACAGAGGTGGCAAAAGCAGGGAGAAGGCACAGTGAAGGGAAATGTCGAAAACAAGTTTAAAAAATGGCTGTGAAAAAAGCAGCTGAAAGTCCGTCGGGGAGTGGAAAGGTCACCGCGGGAACGGCAAGAAAAGTGGAGGCTGGGGCATTAGGGGAGGCCGCACTGCCCACGGCTGAAGAAATGACTACGGTGATTGCCGTGGAACTCGAAAGACAGTTCGCAAAGCATATGAAGGCGATGAGGAAGGAGATGGGGGCGGTATTGAAAGTGCTAGTGGAGGAGGCTATTACCCCGGTGAGGGCGGCGGTATTGAGCGCAGCGGCGGAGGTGCAGGAGCAAGGCGAGGTGCTGAAGGAAGTGGAAGAGACGTTACTGCAGCACAGTGATCAACTTACCTTGTTGGGGAAGGAGATGCGGAAGGTGATAGAGATCAACAAGGATCTGCGAGCCAAAATGGGACTTGGAAAACAGATTCAGGCGACAGAATTTAAGGATTGTGGGTCTGCCTGAAGGAGTGGAAGGACCGAGCCGATTGAGTATTTTGCCACGATGTTGGCGAAGGTATTGGGGGAGGGGGAGGATTCCTCCCGATATGAACTGGATCGGGCTGATCGGTCGTGGAGGCCTGTACCAAAGGAGAATGAGCCGCCAAAAGTAGTAACTTTGTATTTTCGTAGGTACAGTGTGAAGGAGATGGTCCTGTGCTGGGCAAAGCAGAAACTGGTGGTGCAGTGGGCTGGAGCTGGTACACACATATATCAGGACTTTACAGTGGAGCTGGCGAGGAGGCGGGCTGCCTTCAACCGGGTGAAGAGGGCACTGTACTTAGCAAGGTGCAGTGCGGCATTGTATATCCAGTGAAGCTGAGGGTGACCTACAAATGCAAGGACTTTTATTTTGGGACGGCGGAAGCAGCAGAGAAATTTGTGAAGGCAGAAGGACTGTGGCAGAATTGAGAAGTGGTCATGTACCAATGTAGCCTCATGTAACTGTATTTTTTCACTGCGGCTGGTGTATGTGCTAAATGAGCTAACGTTGTATATACTTGCAAGAAGTCTTACAACACCAGGTTAAAGTCTAACATGTTTGTTTCAAACACTAGCTTTCGGAGCACTGCTCCTTCCTCAGGTGAGTCAGTTGTTGGACAAGGGAAGAGATGGAACTTTCACTTGCAATGATGGTTCTTTGGGGCTTGGGTGTGTATGCGGGGTTTGTGTGCTAAAGGGGTTTTCCTGGGACTGGGCAAGGGGAAAGAGACCCGGGTGGGGGTCGCCGTTGAGCAGAAAAGCAGGCTCGGCCGGCTTGTATCTCACCAGCGAATGACATTTCAGGCAGGGACACCTGAGTAAACAATTGGCTAAAGGGAGCGGAATCACAACGTCAGTGTCGGAGAGCCCAGTTGTTGGCGTCTCCATGTCGGAGTCTGAGGACAGGACATCTGCATGTCGGCGTCGTGACGTAAACGTGGAGCCGCGTAGGCTGACTGGCAGCCGAACCGGCGTATCCAGGGCAGGTCTCTTTCGGGGTACCACACGGGGGACAGACCTTCGGGAGAGGATATGATCCAGGTGTTACCAGATAAGCTGCCCACAAACACGAACCTGATAAGACACAGAGCTGATTGATGGACGACAACCCCAGAGAGCCAGCGAGCGCCATCGGCAAAGTTATAAAACGCAGCCTGCATCGTCAGGTGTGAAGTGTTGAAGAGGTCGACATCGGCCGGGTCACGGTGCACCTTAATGCCAATATCAGGTAGCCGAAACACAATCGTGTCTTAAGCCGGCGACCTATTAAATGGGTAGGGGCCACCGCTGAGGAGTGGTCCTGCACGAAAACAGGAATCTTGCCAGCCAGGTATCCACCGAGCCAGCGGTCTGCTTCTTCAGTCCCTCTTTAACCATCTTTTCGGGCCCTCTCGGTCAGGCCATTCGACAGGGGTGGTGCGGACATGGCAAATCCCATTGTGCTTTGTAAAAGCAGCAAACACTTGCTCGTAAACAAGGCTCCGTAATCGGTGATGAGCACCTTGGGAATGCCATGGACCGAAAAAGACGCATGTGCTCCAGTCACCCAGGACGTCATCTTGTGGACCTCCAGTCAGTTTGAGTGGGTGTTCACCAGAATCAGAAACATTGATCCCAAAAAAGGACCAGCGAAGTCCACCTAGATACGAGCCCAAGGGTGACCTGGGCATTCCCAGGGATGTAGTGGCACAGCCGCTGGGAGCTTTTGGTCCTCCTGACGTGGGCAGCACTGGGCCAACGCATCAATAACTGCGTCCAATCCTGGGGCCACCAAAGATGGCTTCTGACCAACATCTTCATCTTGGGTACTCCAGGGTGCCCTGCATTAAGGTCCTTCGAAACCAAAGCCTGCCCTTTTTCAGAGACAATGACACTCGAGCCCCAAGAGAGGATACTGTCCTCCACGGTCAGTTCAGAAAACTTGGAGGAAAACGCCTTCAACTCCCCTGATAGCTATTGCTATTGTCCATCTTAGTCAGCACAGGTCAGTCTGTGTCCAATCACAGGAAGCAGTCAGAGGCAAAGAGAGCATGAGGTTAAGGATCGCAATGACCGGGATGGATGGGTCAGCTGCCACGATTGGTAGGGGAAGATGACTCCAATTAGTGGCCCTGGACGGTATTCCTATGCTGCTAACAGCAAAGCCCAGCGCTGGATCTGTGTGGAAACTATCAGCGGGATTGCCGAGCAGCGGCTTCTCGTCAGTTATGATGACAAAATGTTGACTGTAGACGTACTGGTGAAAATGTTTGACGCCAAAAACGACTCTCTTTTGGTATGGGCATAGTATTGTTGCGCTGGCGTCAGCATCCAGGAGGCAAACACAATCGAACGGTCAGGGCCGTCACCCATCCTATTGGACAGGTGACAGACGGCGAGGTGTCACACGTCACATACAAAGGCTTTGCCGAAATGAGTCAGCATCCCCGAAGAGGATAATTGCTGCTTTACCGTCTTAAATGCTGCCGCCTGGGCCGTACCCCAAACCCAGGCCGGCGCTTCTTCAAACAAAAATGGAGGGGGACCAGGAGGGTAGCCAGGTTCGGAATGAACCTCCCAACGTTGTTTATCAGCCCCAAAAAGGAACAGCGCTCCGTGACATCACGTGGTGCGGGGGGCCAGCTTTATCAGCTGGAATTTATCCCGGGTGTAGCTCTACGCAATCGACCCTGGAGCCTAAATACACAACCTGCTTTGCATGAAAGATGCATTTCACTCTTAATTTAATAATCTTTACTGTCACATGTAGTATATTAACACTGCAATCAAGTTACTGTGAAAAGGCCCGAGTCGCCACAGTCCGGCCCTGTATGGGTACACAGAGGGAGAATTCAGAATGTCCAATTCACCTAACAGCACGTCTTTCGGGATTAGTGGGAGGAAACCGGAGCACTCGGAAGAAACCCACGGAGGAGACACGGGGAGACCGTGCAGACTCCGCACAGACAGTGACCTAGCCGGGAATCAAACCTCGGACCCTGACGCTGTGAAGCCACGGTGCTAACCACTGTGCTATTGTGCTTCCCTCTATGCAGGCAGGTGGCATATTCAGAAAACTTCCATAACACCGCCTCGAGGGTCTGCAGCTGCTCCTCCTCCGTGGCCCCTGTGATCAGGATGCCACCTAGATAGATAGCAACGAGTGCCAAACCGCGCAAGAAGCCCTCCATCACGAGCTGAAACACTGCACAGGCTGAAGACACTCCAAACGGAAGCTGGGTGTGCTCACACAGACCTGTGTGTGTTGATAGTCACATATATCCGCGAGGCCTCATCTAACCATAGCTGCAAGTAAGCATTGTTCATGTGAAGCTTAGTGAACGTAGATCCACCAGCCAACGTGGCCTATAGATTGGATTGGATTGGATTTGTTTATTGTCACGTGTACCGAGGTACAGTGAAAAGTATTTTTCTGCAGGCAGCTCAACAGATCATTCAGTACATGGGAAGAAAAGGGAATTAAACAGAATTCAAGAAAATACAAGAAAATACATGAGAATACATAATAGGGCAACACAATATATACAATGTAACTACATAAGCATTGGCATCGGATGAAGCATACACGGGTGTAGTGTTAATGAGGTCAGTCCATAAGAGGGTCATTTAGGAGTCTGGTGACAGTGGGGAAGAAGCTGTTTTTGAGTCTGTTCGTGCGTGTTCTCAGACTTCTGAATCTCCTGCCCGATGGAAGAAGTTGGAAAAGTGAGTAAGCCGGGTGGGAGGGATCCTTGATTATGCTGCCTGCTTTCCCCCGGCAGCGGGAGGTGTAGATGGAATCAATGGATGGGGAGGCAGGTTCGTGTGATGGACTGGGCGGTATTCACGACTCTCTGAAGTTCCTTGCGGTCCTGGGCCGAGCAGTTGCCATACCAGGCTGTGATGCAGCCCGATAGGATGCTCTCTATAGTGCATCTGTAAAAGTTGGTAAGGGTTAATGTGGACATGCCGAATTTCCGTAGTTTCCTGAGGAAGTATAGGCGCTGTTGTGCTTTCTTGGTGATAGCATCGACGTGAGTGGACCAGGATAGATTTTTGGTGATGTGCACCCCTAGGAATTTGAAACTGCTCACCATCTCTACCTCGGCTCCGTTGATGCTGACAGGGTGTGTACAGTACTTTGCTTCCTGAAGTCGATGACCAGCTCTTTAGTTTTGCTGGCATTGAGGGAGAGATTGTTGTTGTTACACCACTCCGCTAGGTTTTCTATCTCCCTCCTGTATCGGACTCGTCGTTATTCGAGATCCGGCCCACTATGGTCGTATCGTCAGCAAACTTGTAGATGGAGTTGGAACCAAGTTTTGCCATGCAGTCGTGTGTGTACAGGGAGTAGAGTAGGGGGCTAAGTACGCAGCCTTGCGGGGCACCGGTATTGAGGACTATGTTGGAGGAGGTGTTGGTGTTCATTCTTACTGACTGTGGGCTGTTGGTCAGAAAGTCAAGGATCCAGTTGCTGAGTGGGGAGCCAAGTCCTAGGTTTTGGAGCTTTGATATGAGCTTGGCTGGGATTATGGTGTTGAAGGCAGAGCTGTAGTCAATAAATAGGAGTCTGATGTAGGAGTCCTTGTTTTTGAGATGCTCTAGGGATGAGTGGAGGGCCAGGGAAATGGCGTCTGATGTGGACCGGTTGTGACGGTATGCGAATTGAAGTGGGTCAAGGCGTTCCGGGAGTATGGAGGTGATGCGCTTCATGATCAGCCTCTCGAAGCACTTCATTACAACTGACGTCAGGGCCACCGGGCGGTAGTCATTGAGGCACGTTGCCTGGTTCTTCTGTGGTACCGGTATGATGGTGGTCTTCTTGAAGCAGGTGGGGACCTCGGAGTGGAGTAGGGATAGTTAGAGATACTCTATCCAGGGCAGCGGGTAATGGTAGAACCGAGAAGCCGTATTCACTGTTAACTTATAATCACCACAAAGGCGAATTGTCTGATCCAGTTTCAGCACCGGGAACACCGGTGTGTCCAGTCAGCGAAGCGCATTGTCTGATGATCCCAAACTTTCCAATCACTGAAGCTCGGTCTTGACCTTCCCGATGATGGTGTAAGGGACCGGGTAGCCCAAGAATATCAGGCTGGGTCTCCGGGTCTACCTGGATAGTACCACGGCTCCCTTAATGGTACTGAGGCCTTGGCAAAACACTTTTGGGTGACTTGCTCAGCTACGAGCATAAGCCCCACCTCCATCCCCACTTGGAGGACATATTGCCAATCAATTTTCAAGTGGCGCAGCCAACCAGTTAGGGCCATCGCCCCACACAACAATGAGAGAAAGATACAGGGACTGACTGCAGTACACCACTGGAGCGATCGTCGGCCCCACCAATATTTAAATGTTCACCCATACATGTGGCCAGTCGAACTGCCGTATCCACAGACAACAAGGTATTCACTCCCTACCTGATCTGGCCAAAGGTGTGTGGCACCACTACCAATACCGCCGCTCCTGCGTCCAACTCCATCGGAATATATCTCCATTGACCTGTATTGGAATAGTGATCGGGGCTGCACAGCACACTGATACACAATTGAGATGCATCTCGGCCTCATCCTCGGCCTCTTCTGGGTCATCCAGATATAGGGCCTTACCATGAGCCCACCACATCCAGGGTGCCTGGAGACCGGGTGCCTGGGGAGCTGTCCCATCAATATAATGAGCTGGTCAAATGGTACTGTGTCAGTGCCACCGGAAACATGAGGCCCCGGATCACTCCAAACATGTGCGCTCCACAGGCTGTCAGCAGAATTACGGTCTGGCCCTCGTTTTCCGTGATGTTACTGTCTCTGCATCCGCTCTGCATAATGATTCCAGTCTCCATACCAGGATCAAAAGCATCCAAACGCCAAACTGAGGTATCGTGAATCACCCAGCTTGGTCCAAAGAAATATATACAACGTGAGGAGGAAGCTTAGCTGAATAATAATCTTTATTATTGTCACAAGTAGGCTTACATTAACACTGCAATGAAGTTACTGTGAAAATCCCCTAGTCGCCACATTCCGGCGCCTGTTCAGGTACAAAGAGGGAGAATTCAGAATGTCCAATTTACCTGCCAGCATGTCTTTTAGGACTTGTGGGAGGAAACCCACACAGATACGGGGAGAACGTGTAGACTCCACATAGTCAGTGACCCAAGTCGGGAATCAAACCTGGACCCTGGCGCTGTGAAATAACAGTGCTAACCACTGTAATAGGTTGCACGTTAATGGCTCCAGGTTTACCCTCGTCGCCAGTTTAGTATGGCACGGGGAGCCCAGCGAGTAAAAGTAATAGACATTTATTTAAACAAGTATATACATGAGACCTGGTTAAACATCACCTGGTTTTTCTCTCTCTCTCTCTGTAGGTCGGTTCCTGATTGGCCGACCTTTTATACAAATTTGGGTAAGCTACCCCGCCCCTAGTGGGGGAGCTCATTCTCCTCGAGGAGCACAGGGAAAACAACCATCCCCACTGTGCTGGTTATTACTGATACCGTCCATCATGTCATGTAGCAAGACTACCATGCTAAATGGGATAGGTTTTGAAAGATCTAACAGCCCAGAATGGCATCCACAATGGGCTGTGAGCCATCAGCAGCAGCAGAATTGTATTCAACCACAATCTGTAACTTCATAGACCGGTGTATCCCCCACTCTACCATTACCGCCAAGCCAGGGGATCACCCTGGTTCAATGAACCAGGGGCTTTGAAAAGGGGCTTTTCACGGTAACTTCATTGAAGCCTACTTGTGACAACAAGCAATTATTATTATTATGAAGAATCCCAGGAACAGCACCAGGCATATCAAAAAATTAGGTGTTCAACCAGTTGAAGTCACAACCACGTGAATGATGGCGGACAATGGAACAACTCACTGGAGAAGAAGGCTCCACAAATATCCCCATCCTCCATGATGGAAGGGCCCAGAACATCAGTGCAAAAGGCAAGGCTGAAGAGTGTGCAACCATCTTCAGACAGAAGTACCGATTGGATCATCCATATAAGCCTCCTCCAAAGGTCTCCCAGCATTACAGATGCCAGACTTCGACTAATCCCACATCCTGTGAAGAAATGAAACCTGACAATGTGGAAAATTGCCCAGGTATGGCCTTCCACAAAAATCAGAATAAATTCAGCCTGGCAAATTACCGTCCCATCAGCCTACTCTCAACTATCAGCAAAGTGGTGGAAGGTTCCATCAACAGTCCAACTCCATGAGTGAGGGCTGGATCTAAAATACTTATTCTGTACAGGGTGAAGGGCAATGGTCCTCTATTGGAAATAATGTCAGCATATTTAACCCTTTTAGGCAGTACGGATTGGACCACATTGGACATGGGGAGGACAGGCTTACGGTCCAATACAGTTTGTGTTGTGTTGTATTTCACAATTATTCCACATGTGTGTTGTGAGTGACAGTGTTCATGACAGAAGCCAGCCTTACCCTGAAATTATTAGACAATGACTCACTTGCTGTTGTTTAAATGCTTTAAGCAAAGCATTGGCATCCATAGCTGTGAGAGGGAAAGAGAGTCGTGGCCCCGTGTAGGAATCAGGAACTTTGATGCTTTTATATTCAGGCATTTTTTCAGTCTCTGAATTGTCACACGTCTGCCCTGCTGAATTTAACAGCTGGGAAAGCAAGTCTGGAAAAGAAAAGGGTACAATGGGATAAGACAACAAATCATAGAATCATAGCAAAATTACAGCACAGAAGGAGGCCACTCAACCCATCTTGCCCATGCCAGCCTGAGGACACCTAGGTACCCTTACTAATCCCACTTTCCTGAACCCAGTCCATAGCTCTGCATCTTAGAGCACTTGAGGTGCAGATCCGGGTACCTTTTAAAAGAGTTTAAGGTCTCTGCCTCCATCACCAACTCGGGCAGCGAATTCCAGACTCCCACTACACTCTGTGTAAAAACGTTCTTCCTCATGTCCCCTCTACACCTTCTGCCACTTATCGTGAATCTATGTCCCCTGGTTCTAGAATTCCCCACCAAGGGAAACAATTTTATCCTGTCCACTCTATCTCTTCCCCTCATAATTTTGTACGCCTCAATTAAGTCACCCCTCAGCCTTCCTTGTTCCAAGGAAAATAACCCCAATCTATCCAATCTCTGCACGTAGCCACACTTTTCTAGCCCTGGCAACATTCCTGTGGTAGCCATGATGTGGAGATGCCGGCGTTGGACTGGGGTGAGCACAGTAAGAAGTCTTACAGCGCTGACCAAAGTCCAAAGATGTGCAGGTTGGGTGGATTGGCCATGAAAAATTGTCCAAAATTCTAAGATTAACCTAGGACAAAAGTCCGGCACAACATCGTGGGCCGAAGGGCCTGTTCTGTGCTGTTTTTCTCTATCTATCTATCACTGAGGAAGGAGCAGTGCTCCGAAAGGTAGTGTTTGAAACAAACATGTTGGACTTTAACCTGGTGTTGTAAGGCTTCTTGTGAACCTCTTCGGCACCCTCTCCAGAGCAATAACGTCCTTCCTGTAATGTGGTGATCAGAACTGCACACAATATTCCAGTTGCAGCCTGATCCAGTGTGTTATACAATTCCAACATTATATCCAAACTTTTATATTCTATATCTCCGCCCATGAAGGAGAGCATTCCATATGCTTTATTCGCAAACTTGTCTATTTGAACTGCTGCCTTTAGGGACCTGTACACCTGGATGCCAAGATCTCTCAATTCATCTACCTTTTTAGCATATTCTCATTTATTGTGTCCTCACTATAACTGTTTTACCTCCTCAAATGCATGATCTCACACTTCTTGGTGTAAATTCCATCTGCCACTTTATCGCCCACTCCACCAATCCATCTATATTATTTTGGAGATTGTAGCTATCCTCTACACTGTCCACCACTTGGCCAACCTTTGTGTTCTCTGCAAATTTTCCAATTGTGCTCCCCACATTCACGTCCAAATCGGTAATATATAACACAAACAGTAAGGGTCCCAACACCGAGCCATGTGGAACACCACTTGAAACAACTTTCCAATTGCAAGGGCAGCCATCGACCATCACCCTTTGTTTCCTGTTACTAAACCAACTTTTTATCTAGTTCACCACATTGCCCTGTATCCCATGGACTTTCAGTCTCTTGACCAATGTGGGACTTTGTCCAACACCTTGCTAAAATCCATGTACACCACATCCACTTCACTACCTTCACCAACTCTTCTTGTCCCTTCCTAAAAGAATTCAATCAAATTTGTGAGGCAAGGCCTTCCTTTAACAAATCTTTGCTGACTATCCCGGACTATCCATGCCTTTCCATGTGACAGTTAATCCTATCTCTCAGGATTGATTTTATTAATTTGTACATGAATAATTCACAATGAATGTAATCTAAAACCAGGTGCAGACATTAGCACTGGTTTAAAATTGCTAACATTGATTTTCACCTTGAAAAGAATTGTCTGGATTCTCCGGTCCCCAATCCGCCTCTTTGGCAACGGTGGGCCGTTTGCTGATGGCTGAATTCTCCCTTCCCGCCGCATGTCGATGGGATTTACCATTGAAGCCATCCGACGCTGCCGGGATACCCATGGGCGCGGGTGAACTGTCAGCGGTAAAAGAGAATTCCAACGGCCAGAGAATTCTGGCCAACGTGTTTCTGAATTGCTTAAGCTGGCAGCAGAAGGACTCAGCAATGGCTGTAGCTGGGTACAGCAGGTCTCTGGCAGCAGAAGGACTCAGCAATGGCTTTAGCTGGGTACAGCAGGTCTCTGGCAGCAGACGGACTCAGCAATGGCTGTAGCTGGGTACAGCAGGTCTCTGACAGCAGACGGACTCAGCAATGGCTGTAGCTGGGTACAGCAGGTCTCTGGCAGCAGACGGACTCAGCAATGGCTGTAGCTGGGTACAGCAGGTCTCTGGCAGCAGACGGACTCAGCAATGGCTGTAGCTGGGTACAGCAGGTCTCTGGCAGCAGACGGACTCAGCAATGGCTGTAGCTGGGTACAGCAGGTCTCTGGCAGCAGACGGACTCAGCAATGGCTGTAGCTGGGTACAGCAGGTCTCTGGCAGCAGACGGACTCAGCAATGGCTGTAGCTGGGTACAGCAGGTCTCTGGCAGCAGACGGACTCAGCAATGGCTGTAGCTGGGTACAGCAGGTCTCTGGCAGCAGACGGACTCAGCAATGGCTGTAGCTGGGTACAGCAGGTCTCTGGCAGCAGACGGACTCAGCAATGGCTGTAGCTGGGTACAGCAGGTCTCTGGCAGCAGACGGACTCAGCAATGGCTGTAGCTGGGTACAGCAGGTCTCTGGCAGCAGACGGACTCAGCAATGGCTGTAGCTGGGTACAGCAGGTCTCTGGCAGCAGACGGACTCAGCAATGGCTGTAGCTGGGTACAGCAGTCGCTGAGTTGAATCTTCTCAGACTTGAAGATGGCGAGCGAGAGGAATTTCAGAGATTTCGGTGTTGGTCTACCTACAGACGTTAACGGGCGGGCAGCAAAGGGGAGACAGTCTGTATAATTAGCAGTCTCTCTGGCCTGGCTGGGGCTGTCAAGATCTTCCATTACCCAAAGGTGTGCTTTTCACACTTCCCCCCCCCCCCCCACCCACTACCCCCGCTAAACTGAGAACCAAACCTGAAAGGTGCCAGGAAGCAGCTCACCAGCAGCTTGCCTGAGTGAGGCCTCCTACACTAACCCAAACCCCTCCCCCTAACCAGAGTCGGACCATTAGCAGGTCACAGATGTGGCCACCAGCCATCCAATGGAGGGATTGCCTCTCCCCTGAGGTGGCCTTGCAGTTGTGGCCACCTCTTCAGAAGGCACCTCATGATGGAGGCACCCTCGCTGTCACAGAGGCAGCGTTCAGCTATGGCCCAGCTCTGATTGGGCCTGTAGCCTCAGAGATCTACCTGCCTATCTTAATTGGCTGACCCTGGGACAGCCTCTCAGGTGGGAGAGCTCTGACAGCCAGAGCAGGGCCAGGACTCAGAAATGGCCTCCATTCACACACATATCCTGATAGCAGAAGATTCTTCTCTCTGTCATACCCCCACACTATACTCTAACTAGGCTTGTACTCTTTCTCACTGTACTGTTCTGCTTTCCGTTTCGGTATTTCATTTTCAGACCATCATATTGCCAAAGTTATCAATCATTAATATTTATTGCATGGATCTTAATCAATTTTGAGGCCTCTATGTGAAACTGTCATAGTCATAGAATTTACAGTGCAGAGGGAGGCCATTTGGCCCATCGAGTCTGTACCGGCTCCTGGAAAGAGCACCCTACCCAAGGTTAACACCTCCACCCTATCCCCATAACCCAGTAACCCCACCAAACACTAAGGGCAATTTTGGACACTAAGGGCAATATATCATGGCCAATCCACCTAACCTGCACATCTTTGGACTGTGGGAGGAAACCGGAGCACCCGGAGGAATCCCACGCACACACGGGGAGGATGTGCAGACTCCGCATAGACAGTGACCCAAGCTGGAATCGAACCTGGGACCCTGGAGCTGTTAAGAGATTGTGCTATCCACAATGCTACCGTGCTGCCGTCCAAATCGGGCCCCTAGATGCCCCAAACGAGCATCACGACAGCAGCGACCAGGTGTGGTTGCTGCCTCCATCCAGAACTTTACAGACTCCAGACCTACAGGAGCACCATAACTTCTGACACCTCACCACATTGTTCATTTCTCACCAGCAAGAGCTCAGGCCAGATACGGAGGCTGGTATATTGCTGATCATAGAACATAGAAGTGCAGAAGAAGGACATTCGAGTCTGCACCGACCCTCTGAAAGAACACCCTACCTAGGCCCACAACCCTGCCTTATCCCCGGAACCCCAACTGAACGGGTGGTATTCTCCGCTCCCGATAAAAATCGGGATGGCCGTCGTGAAATCGGCCGACCTTCACGACGGCCTCGGGGCCCGCTCCCCGCACCTAATTCACCCCCACCTGGGGGGCTAGGAACGGGCCCCCGTCGTCCCCGGCCGCGACCTTGTCGCGCCGGAAATGATGCGGGAACGGTGCTTTTCTGATGACATCCACGCATGCGCGGGTTGCCGGTTCCGACCCGCGCATGCGCGGATGACATCAGCGCGCAGACGGCACGAACCCGCGCATGCGCGGTGCCCACTTTCTCCTCCGCCGCCCGGCAAGACATGGCGGCTTGATCTTGCTGGGCGGCGGAGGGGAAAGAGTGCGTCCGTTTTGGACGCTGGCCCGACGATCGGTGGGCACCGATCGCGGGCCTGTCCCCTCCCGAGCACAGTCACGGTGCTCCCGTCCAAATCGGGCCCTTAGATGCCCCAAACGGGCATCACGACGGCAGCGACCAGGTGTGGTTGCTGCCGTGGTGAAACGGGCGTGAAGGGCCGGCCGCTCGGCCCATCGGACTCGGTGAATCGCTGTTCGCCGTGCAAAACGGCGAATGGCGATTTTTCCGAGCCGGGGGGGGGGGGGAGAATCGCTGGGGGCGCCAGGGGGGCGTAAAAAGTGTCAGGAGGCCCTCCCACGATTCTCCCAGGACGCGTGGGGAGCGGAGAATTCCGCATCTTTAGACACTAAGGGGCAATTTAGCATGGCCAATCAACCTACCCTGCACATCTTTGGACTGTGGGAGCTCCCAGAAAAAACCCACTCAGGCACTCCACACAGATAGTCACCCAAGGCCAGAATGGAACCTGGGTCCCTGGTGCTGTGAGGCAGCAGTACTAACTACTGTGCCACCTTGCCTCCCATCACCACAGGCATTTTTTTTCAAAATTCATCCCATCAGCCATTTGACAAAGATAGGTACTCATAGGTGTATTATAATGACCCTCATCCCACCCCCAAACGCACTGCCAGTGCGGTTCAACATTTCTCACAAGGTGAAATAACCACCAAAAAAGAAATTGCAAAGAAATTTTAAAAACGCAAAGGGAATTACTCCTGCACAGTTTCTCAACTTCACTAGGTTATCTTAGTTTCCCAAATGTTAAACAACCACATTTTTGTAAAATGTTAATTAGAGACCAGGGAAGATAGTAAAGGGATTGTTCACTGGAACACAGATGTTGGTGCTGAGCGATGATTACTGTTATTTGCCGTAATTGATGCTTTGCACATTCGTGTGCATGTTGTATGTCAAAGAGCCCTTGTGCATACCACAAGCTGGAAGTATTCAGGTAAGTAACTGTTGAGAGCTGAACAATGAATAAATAGGTCTTCTCGGAGAAAATCAAATAAAGAACATCATGTTAAGGAGAAAGGGAGAAATTAGCTGAGAGAGTGAGAGTCAGAGACTGAAGAGGCAACAGCAAACAAAATGAATCATTTTTAAAATGGTTGAACAATTCATTTTCCTGCTTCTTTATGTTTTCTCCTAAGCTTACTTAATAGTACCTTTGGGTAGTACTGGCCTATTTTACAAGGGTGATATATTTTTAGAAGAACAGTACAGCACAGAACTGAGTGTACTGGACTGAAAACATCTTATGCAGGCTAAGAAAGGGCAGCAGTTCTGGACCCCGGTTCCAATTTCCAGGAGCTTTACCTCCTGTCGGCCCATTTACATTTGTACTGTCCTGTGTCAGACCATTGGTGAGGCTCCTGTAAAGGGAAGCCTGAGGCCTAGTTAACATGAGATGGTGGCGAATGTCAGGAGAATCATAGAATCATAGAGTTTACAGTGCAGAAGGAGACCATTTGGCCCATCAAGTCTGCACCGGCCCTTGAAAAGAGCACCCTACTCAAGCCCACGTCTCCACCCTATCCCCGTAACCCCACTTAACCTTTTTGGACACTAAGGGAAATTTATCATGGCCAATCCACCTAACCCGCACATCTTTGGACTGTGAGAGGAAACCGGAGCACCCGGAGGAAACTCACGCAGACACAGGGAGAACGTGCAGACTCCACACAGACAGCGGCTCAAGCCGGGAATTGAACCTGGGACCCTGGAGCTGTGAAGCAACTGTGCTAACTACTGTGCTACTGTGCTGTCCTAGTGTCACACAGTCACCAGCCTGAGATTAGGAGGCACCAACTGGCCAAGCTCTGGTCTTATTAAAACTCCATGAGGATCAGGATGATGCGCGATCAATAACTACTGAAACGAAGGAGTAGTCCGAATTGAAGGCTTTAATCTACAAGATGTTTCCCCAGCAGCTCGAGTACAGAAAAAGGATGGCTGCTGGGAAACACGGGTTCTTATACCCCGCCTCATTGGGCGGAGCTACCTTAAGTCTTGACCAATGAAGGCAAACACTTGGGCCAATGAGCAGCGAGCCTTCTCCACCAATGGTAGCTCACATTCCCAGGTACCGTAGTACCTCTAGTCATACTACCACACAGGAGAAAGCAAAGTGCTCCTCACAGAGTCCTTTGGCCTCCCATTCCCTAACCTTGTCCCCCACTGTCGGACTGGAATCCTCAATCTCTCTCTGAATGTCAGGACTATCTAACGTCTAACTCCCTCTGTCAGTCAGCCTGCTCACATGTCAGTGAGGTTGGCAGTCAGTGTACAGTTAAAATCAGGAGATCCACAGACCTCCGCCTTTCATCCGCGATCCCTTTAATAACAAAGCCCTGATGTCTACACACAGCAATGTCATCATTTAAGCCACTTGGCTACAGACCAAGAAAAAAGGCCTCACAGACGCAAAGCCCCTCACCCACCGGCCCAGGGGCGACCCCGACCAAGCCCAACACCCCCATAAGGGGATCCCCCCCCCCCCCCCCCACCCTGGCCACTGGGGCAGCAGCTCTGGCCACTGGGGCAACCGAGTTGCTTCCATTTCCAATGGAAATGGCTACTCACCTCCTCACTCCCCTCAGAAGCCATTGCGCCAGCTTCACATTTTTGAAAAGGAGTACTAAACGACACCCGCCCGATTTCTCGCTGGAGAGTCGGGTATTCTCGGGAGGCTGCTTCATTCAACTTCAATCTCATCTTGTCTCCAAGGCTTATTTTGCCTTAAACCTATGCCCGCTGGATTCCGATCTTCCTGCAAAGGGAATGATTTCTCTCTATCTACTCTGTACAGACCCCTCATGCTTTTGAACACCCCCATGAATCCCATCTCAACCTTTGTCTATAAGGAGAACAGATCAGCTTCTCCAATCTATCCACAGATGGACTCTCATTAAACTAGAGGAATTTCACCTGAAGACATCATTACAAATTCTACAGAGTATCGAAGTGCTACGGTCCAAAGGGGCCGTGAGTTGAATTAATCGGCATTTCCATGTATTATGTGCGACAATAATCTGTTTCAATCACACTATCTTAGATAATGGAGTTAAAATGGTTTTGAAAATGGATAATAACATTTATAATATACGAGGCAATCTTCAGTCAGTTCGCGCACTGCACATTAATGGAGCTTGTGCATCATTTACTTTAATTTCTTGTAACAGAGAGGGGCCATATCTCTGGAGGAGACAACTGCTCTGATATTACCTGAGATACACTTGTAGGAAACCTGGTAGTAATCTCAGCTTGTCTGACTGTGGCATTTTAACATAGCAATAAGACCATAAGATATAGGAGCAGAGTTAGGTCATTCGGCCCATCAAGTCTGCTCTGTCATTCGATCATGGCTGTTATGTTCCTCGTCCACATTCTTCCCTCTTCTCCCAATAACCCCTGAATCCCCTTATTAATCAAGAACACGGGCGGCACGGTGGCACAGTGATTAGCATTGCTGCCTACGGCGCTGAGGACCCGGGTTCGAATCCCGGCCCTGGGTCACTGTCTGTGAGGAGTTTGCACGTTCTCCCTGTGTCTGCGTGGGTTTCACCCCCACAACCCAAAGATGTGCAGGTTAGGTGGATTGGCCACGTTAAATTGCCCCTTAATTTGAAAAAATGAATTGGATATTCTAAATTTAAAAAAAAAAAATTAATCAAGAACACCAGGGGGGTGATTCCCCATAATGGAGCCCAAGTGTTTGCGCCGTCGTGAACGCCATCGCGTTTATGACGGCGGGAAACGGGCATGGGAACGACCGATTCTGGCTCCCACAGGGGGCCAGCATGGCGCTGGAGCAGTTCACGCTGCTCCAGCCTCCCTTCCCAGTGCCAAATGGGCGCCGCGCCAACCCGTCAGCCTCAACTCAACATGGCGTCGTTGTTCAGGGGCTGGCCGCGCAGGAAAGTAGGCTGGGGGGGAGGAGAGGCTGGCCCGCCGATTGGTGGGCCCCGATCGTGGGCCAGACCCCAGCGGAGGCCTCCCCGGGGACGGACCCCCCCTCCCCCCCCCCCCACAACAGGCCGCCCCCCGACCGTTCGTGCAGAGTTCCCACCGGCAGCGACCAGGGGTGAACGGCGCCGGCGGGACTCTACCGTATCCGCGCGGCCTCTCGGCCCATCCGGGACGGAGAATTGGCGGCCCCACCAATTCCTGCGGCCCGCAGCCAGCGCCGCGCCAAACGCGCCACTGCAAATGGTGCCGATTCTCCGCACCTCGGAGAATCGCACGCCGGCGTCGTGGCGCGGTTGCGGCGATTCTCCGGCCCGGTCTTGGCAAATCGCCCCCCCAGATTTGTGCTTGAGATACTGTTTCCTACAGAGCTACAGACCAAGAGCTGGATGGTGAAATCAGACAGTATGGTTCTTTCTTAGAGCACAAAAACTATGAGGAGTAGGCAATTTAGTCACTCGCGCCTGCTCCACTGTTCAATATGATCATGGCTGATCTCATCATGGCCTCACCATTATAATTTTACCCGCTGGGGCAGCACGGTGATGCAGTGGTTAGCACAGCTGCCTCATGGCGCCGAGGACCCGGGTTCGATCATGGCCCCGGGTCACTGTACATGTGAAGTTTGCGCATTCGCCACGTGTCTGCGTGGATTTTTTCAATAATCATTATTGTCACAAGTAGGCTTATATTAACACTGCAATGAAGTTACTGTGAAAACCCCCTCCTTGCCACATTCCAGCACCTGTTCAGGTACACTGAGGGAGAATTCAGAATGTCTAAATTACCTAACAGCACATCTTTCGGGACTTGTGGGAAGAAACTGAAGCACCCAGAGGAAACCCACGCAGACACAGGGAGAACGTGGAGAGTCCGCACACACAGTGACCCAAGCCGGGAATCAAACCTGGGACGTAAAGCAACAGTGCTAACCACTGTGCTATCCCCTCCCCCGCCCCCACAACCCAAAGATGTGCAGGGTAGGTGGATTGGCCACGCTAAATTGCCCCTTAATTGGAAATTTATATTAAATAATTTTACCTGCCACCTTGGCATTGGTTACACAGAAGTGAGTATGATGCACATGACACAAATTCAGACAGAATTCGCTGGATTCTCTGGTCCCACTAGGCATGGTTTCTGTGTCAATTCCCATTGACAACGACGAGAATGGAGAATCCCGTTTGCCAGCGACCAGCGTGCTGCCTCCCACCACCGAGAAACACATGGCTGAGAGGCCGGATAATTCCCTTTCAGAATTCACTGGAATGACCCAACTTCCTCATTCTCTTCCCTTCCCTCACTCTCCCCTCCGAACTGTGCGCCAGTGCTCACATGATATAGATGGGGGCCTAGGTCTAGCGAAAATGTTCACTCCCCTGGTTAAATCAGCATGTTTGTGTTCAAATAATTGTCAGTCATTTTTTTTCCACAATATAACTATGTCTAAGCGTTGTCTGAAATATTCAAAGATCTCGAGGGCTTGATTAGTAAATGGGAAATAGTAAATCAGATCTCCTAGTGATGACCCAAGCCATTCACACAAATATTCATATCAATGTAAAGGAATGAAAACTCACCAGGGTTCTTCTGAAATTGCTTCAAAATAGGAGCAAGAATGTGCATTCGTTTGGAATGTGACTAAGGTGTTTTTGTTCAACAATGTACCTTTTGAAAACCTGAAGAAAACTGCCCGCAGGGTTTAGCTACTCACCGCTGCTCGCCCCACTGAGCTGAGTGTAGTGATCCATTAGAAAACTAAAGAAGTGAGAGAGCTGCAAAAGAAGACACAAAGCACCATTTCAAAGGCAGCCCGTCAGGAACATCTGCAAGAACATCTGTACTATTACACACAACTCTCCCAACTCAACATTACAGCTCCTGCAAAATAACAAGGTAATTGTAAATTAAATACTGTGCAAAGTTCAAAAGACTATCCTCAGATCAGTTATGCAGCAAAATGATCATTGAAGAGTAACCCTCAGGGAGGTGTTGGGAAATGTACAGCCAGTTAGATTCAACCATGTCCTTATGTCAGTTCTTTGTTAACTATTATGTGTGAGATCAAAGTTATACAGCATTAATACCATGGGCGGGATTCTCCAATCCGACCCCCCCCCCCCCCCCCCCCCCCCCCCCCCACCGGCCGGGTAGGAGAATTGCCGGTGGCTGGCGTGAATCCCGCCCCCGCCCTCCTCCGAATTCTCCGGCCCCCCAAAAATTGCTCCAGCGTGAATCACGCTGCCCGCCTCAGAGGATGGTGGGGACCAGCGCAACTCTAAAGACCTAAAGGGAGAGTTAAGAAGAGCGAGGAGAGGACACGAAAAGTCGTTGGCGGATAGGATCAAGGAAAACCCTAAGGCTTTCTATCGGTATATCAGGAACAAAAGAATGACTAGAGTAAGATTAGGGCCAATCAAGGATAGTAGTGAAAAGTTGTGTGTGGAATCAGAGGAGATAGGGGAAGCGTTAAATGGATATTTTTCGTCAGTGATTACACTGGAGAAAGACAATGTTGTCGAAGAGAATACTCAGGTTCAGTCGACCAAGCTAGATGGAATTGAGGTTCACAAGCAGGAGGTGTTAGCAATTTTGGAAAGTGTAAAAATAGATTAGTCCCCTGGGCCAGATGGGATTTATCCTAGGATTCTCTGGGAAGCCAGGGAGGAGATTGCAGAGCCTTTGTCCTTGATCTTTATGTCGTCTTTGTCGACAGGAATAGTGCCGGAAGACTGGAGGATAGCAAATGTTGTCCCCTTGTTCAAAAAGGGGTGTAGAGACAACCCTGGTAATTATAGACCTGTGAGCCTTACTTCGGTTGTGTGCAAAATGTTGGAAAAGGTTATAAGAGATAGGGTTTATAATCACCTTGAAAAGAACAAGTTGATTAGTGATAGTCAACACGGTTTTGTGAAGGGTAGGTCATGCCTCACAAACCTTATTGAGTTTTTTGAGAAGATGACCAAACAGGTGGATGAGGGTAAAGCGGTTGATGTGGTGTATATGGATTTCAGTAAGGTGTTTGATAAGGTTCCCCACGGTAGGCTATTGCAGAAAATAAGGAAGTATGGGATTGAAGGTGATTTAGCGGTTTGGATCAGTAATTGACTAGCCGAAAGAAGACAGAGGGTGGTGGTTGATGGCAAATGTTCATCCTGGAGTTCAGTTACTAGTGGTGTACCGCAAGGATGTGTTTTGGGCCACTGCTGTTTGTCATCTTTATAAATGACCTGGAAGAGGGTGTAGAAGGATGGGTTAGTAAATTTGCAGATGACACGAAGGTCGGTGGAGTTGTGGATAGTGCTGAAGGATGTTATAGGTTACAGAGGGACATAGATAGGCTGCAGAGCTGGGCTGAGAGGTGGCAGATGGAGTTTAATGCGGAAAAGTGTGAGGTGGTTCACTTTGGAAGGAGTAACAGGAAAGCAGAGTACTGGGCTAATGGCATGATTCTTGGTAGTGTAGATGAACAGAGAGATCTCGGCATCCAGGTACATAAATCCCTGAAAGTTGCCACCCAGGTTAATAGGGCTGTTAAGAAGGCATATGGTGTGCTAGCCTTTATCAGTAGGGGGATTGAGTTTCGGAACCACAAGGTCATGCTGCAGCTGTACAAAGCTCTGGCCGGCTGCACCTGGAGTACTGCGTGCAGTTCTGGTCACCACATTATAGGAAGGATGTGGAAGCTTTGGAAAGGGTTCAGAGGAGATTTACTAGGATGTTGCCTGGTATGGAGGGAAGGTCTCACGAGGAAATGCTCAGGGACTTGAGGTTGTTTTCGTTAGAGAGGAGAAGGCTGAGAGGTGACTTAATAGAGACATATAAGATAGTCAGAGGGTTAGATAGGGTGGACAGTGAGAGTCTCTTTCCTCGGATGGTGATGACCAACACGAGGGGACATAGCTTTAAATTGAGGGGTGATAGATATAGGACAGATGTCAGAGGCAGTTTCTTTACTCAGAGAGTAGTAGGGGTGTGGAACGCCCTGCCTGCAACAGTAGTAGACTCGCCAACTTTAAGGGCATTTAAGTGGTCACTGGATAGACATATGGATGAAAATGGAATAGTGTAGGTCAGATAGGCTTCAGATGGTTTCACAGGTCGGCACAACATCGAGGGCCGAAGGGCCCGTACTGCGCTGTAGTGTTCTATGTTCTATGTTCTAACTCAATGGGCCCCAGGGCTGCCCGAATTCTCCAGGCCGCGATGGGCCGTTTAATGAGGGTCCAGCCGGCATAAATCAGGGTTGGTCCCTACCGACGGGACCCAGCTCCGTGGGTGGCCTCCGGGGTTTTCAGGGGGGCGCGGGGGGATCTAGTCCCGGGAGGTGCCCCCACGGTGGCCAGGCCCACGATCGGGGCCCACCAATCCGCGGGCGGGCCTGTGCCGTGGGGGCACTCTATTCCTCCGCATCAGCCGCTGTGGTCCTCTGCGATGGGCGATGCGGAGACGAACCCTCCTGCGCATGCGCTGGGATGACGCCAGCACACGCTGGTGCTCCCGCGCATGCGCCAACTCACGCTGGCTGGCGGAGGCCCTTCGGCACCAGTTGACGTGGTGCCAAGCACCTTCCTCACCGGAGGATTCCGCACCTTTGGGGTGGCCCGACGCCAGAGTGGTTCACGCCACTCTGTCCCGCCAGAGTTACCCGCCCCATTGATTATGGCAGAATCCCGATCCATATTTAATAGTTACATTTTTTCATTCCAATTCACTTCCTGCACCTAGTGGTTTCAATAAGGCAGACATTGGTCTGTTTCCATGGCTAATAATTCCCGAATAGATCACTAGTCTGTCGCCACAAACTTGTAGCTTAAGGGGGCACCACTGGCTGACTGAGTCTCTTCTGCTCTTCCCGCTAACCATTGGTGTGTTTAGAAGGATTGACACTCAACATGTTGGACCGTATTATGAACACACCTCCCTTGGCCATCAAACCCTGGGTGGGACTACGAACTTGGAGCTCCTGGCTCAGAGGCAGGGATGCTATCCACTGCACCATAAGACCTCCTAATAAATACAACAGAACTTTCCTAATCCACCATATGTGAGCATGTGTTTATGAGCGAAAGTTTAGACGTTAGAGGTTCCTTTGTATTTGAAATGAAATGAAAATGAAAATCGCTTATTGTTACGAGTAGGCTTCAATGAAGTTACTGTGAAAATCCCCTAGTCACCACATTCCGGCGCCTGTTCGGGGAGGCTGTTACGGGAATCGAACCGTGCTGCTGGCCTGCTTGGTCTGTGTTCAAAGCCAGCGATTTAGCCCAGTGAGCTAAACAGCCCCTGTTTTGTGTGACAAGTAATATATCAAACCTTGTTTAGACTGCACTTGGGAGTATTCTGTACAATTCTGGTCTCCGTATTATAAGAAGAATATAGAGGCACTGGAGAAGATGCAAAAATAGGTGCTCATCATGCCTGATCATCCTACTCTATAGGGGGCACAGTAGCACAGTGGGTAACACTATTGCTTCACAGCGCCAGGGTCCCAGGTTAAATTCCGGCTCAGGTCACTGTCTGTGCAGTGTCTGCACGTTCTCCCTGTGTCTGCGTGGGTTTCCTCCAGGTGCTCCGGTTTCCTCCCACAAGTCCCGAAAGATGTTTGGACATTCTGAATTTTCCCTCTGTGTACACGAGCAGGCGCCAGAATGTGGTGACTAGGGGCTTTTCACAGTAACTTCATTGCGGTGTTAATGTAAGCCTACTTGTGACAATAAAGATTATTAAATTAATCCTGCTTTCCCCCCATATCTTTTTATCCTCTTCGCCCTAAGTGCTACATCTAACTGCTTTTTGAAAACATGCAGTGTTTTGGCCTCAACCACTTCCTGTTGTAATGAATTCCACAGGCCGATCACTTTCTGGGTGAAGAAATTTCTCCTCCTCCCTAACTAGTCGACCCCGTATCCTCAGACTGTGATCCCTGGTTCTGGACACACCTACTATCAGGAACATCCTTCCTGATTCCTCAATATATTGGTCCAGAAAACCATGCCGTATACACACTAGGAATTCCTTCTCTAAGATATTGTAACAAATTTGATTTGCCCAATCTATATGTAGATTTAAATCACCCATAATTACAGATGTTCCTTTATAGCATGTGTCTCTAATTTCTTGTTTAATGCCATTCCCAACATCACCACTGCAGTTTGGGGGTCGATATACAATGCCCACTAATGTTTTTTGATCCTTGCTGTTTCTCAGCTCTATCCATGCAGAGTTCACATTGTCAGAACTAATATCCTTCCTCACTATTGTGCTAATTTCCTCTTTAACCAGCACTGCCACTCCACCGCCCTTTCCTTTTTGCCTGTCCTTCCTAAATACTGAATACTCATGGACATTCAGTTTCCATCCCTGGTCACCCTGCAGCCATGTCTCCGTAATCCTAATTATAATATACCCGTTTACCCTATTTGCGCGAGACCAAAACTAGCAACAGCAGATATTAAATGAAATGAAATGAAAATCGCTTATTGTCATGAATAGGCTTCAATGAAGTTAATGTGAAAAGCCCCTAGTCGCCACATTCCGGCGCACTAATAAATTCAATGGGGAATTCAGGATGTATCTTTCGGTTGGAATGTAGAACTCACTCCCATAGCGAGGTGAATAGTGTGGATGCATAAACGCCAGCCTAGATTAGATGGGCTGCATGGTCCGAACACTATACAATTCTACATAATTCTAGTCTTGCAAGACTCTCAAATGGGCTAAAGCTCACAACCTTTAGACCTGAAAAGTGCCTGGCCCACCTCAAATTACCCTGGAAAGGCAAATTGTCTACAAAAGAATTGAATAACGGGTGAAGCAACATGTGGCACACAAGGGCAGCATGGTAGCATTGTGGATAGCATAATTGCTTCACAGCTCCAGGGTCCCAGGTTCGATTCCGCCTTGGGTCACTGTCTGTGCGGAGTCTGCACATCTTCCCCGTGTGTGCGTGGGTTTCCTCCGTGTGCTCCGGTTTCCTCACACAGTCCAAAGATGTGCAGGTGGATTGGCCATGATAAATTGCCCTTAGTGTCCAAAATTGCCGTCAGTATTGGGTGGGGTTACTGGGTTATGGGGATAGGGTGGAGGTGTTGACCTCAGGTAGGGTGCTCTTTCCAAGAGCTGGTGCAGACTCGATGGGCCGGGTGGCCTCCTTCTGCACTGTAAATTCTATAATTAATGTGTTATTTTCCGCTAAGTGCTGTCAGTCCCAGAAAATATTCCCCCGAGAGAGCAATTGATTAACGTGGGGCGGGATTCTCCGACCCCCCGTCGGGCCGGAGAATTGGGGGGGGGGGGGGGGGACGTGAATCAGCCCCTCTTCTCCTGTTGTACAAATTGTGATCATTTGAAATTTGACATTCTTGCATTTGCCCTGATGAGTGCACAACGAAAAGCTTTGACAACATGTGTCCCATTTTCTGCATCATTCCAGTTCTGGATTGCCAACTGTTAATTCTATTTTGATGTACAGATTGCAATTCCGATATAGATGAATACTTTGGAATACACAATGAGAATGAAGCTGACCTGTAGTTGGTCTTGTTCTCCAGCATATTCAATCGATTGAAAAATACTCCATGTGTAGCGACGTCTCATTTCCATTCTTGCCACATAACGACGGTACCAGCCCTGGATCAATATGGCAGCTTTAATGGCTGAAAAGCGATGGGAAAGGACAATATTAATAATGGTTTGGAAAGATTTATCTCCAGAAGGCAATTGGAGAAGGAAGTGCAGTCTTTTTCACCCAGTGTCACCAAGCAGGACTGGCGGGCGTGGGGAATGGGGGAAGTGGGAAAAGATCATACGAGCATATCAAGTAGGAGGAAATGGAAGCCATTCAACCCCTCCAGGCCACACCGCCATTGAATAAGGTCATGGCTGATCTGTTTGAGACCTTAACCCCACATTCCTGCCTATCCTCTATAACCTTTCACCTCTTGTTAACCTTTCACCCCCTTGTTAATCAAGAGTCCATCCATCTCCAGTTTACAAATATTCAAAGACTCTACTTCCACTCCTTTTGACGAACAGAGTTCCAGAGACTCATGACCATCCGAGAGAAACAAATTCTCCTCATCTCTCATAACGAGTGATACCTTATTTATAACGAGTCGGTGCTTCAATGTGGGGCGTTGCCGGACCTTAGTTTCAGGGTACAGGGACCCTAAACAGCGCCGGCCCTAGGGTTGCTGGCGCCCCGGGTAAGGGGGCCGAGGCGGGGGGCGGGGCCGAGGCAGGGGCGGGGCTGAGGCGGGGGGGGCCGCGGGGGCGGGGACGGAGTGGGGGGTGGATGGAGGGGGGGGCAACCGGAGGGGGGGGGGGCGGCCGGAGAGGGGGGGGCAGGAGGGGGGGGGGGGCAGAGGGGGCCGCCCTGGGGGAGGGCGGCCACCGCGCATGCGCTGGTTGGCACCGGCCCAACTGCGCATGCGCGGGACCCGAGTCTCTGGCGCCCCCTAGCACATGGCGCCCCGGGCGACTGCCCGAGTTGCCGGTACCTTGGGCCGGCCCTGACCCTAAACACTGAGCTAATAACCTCAAACATGACAACTTGGTAAGTTGGAAATTAAAGAGAGAAAAAGTTTTCCCACAGACAGGGTAAGCAGGAAAAGAAGACACATTACTCCCAATGACTCATTACTATATGCACTGAGATCGATTGCCATGATGAATATTAATAACTACGTATTGATATCAAATGCCCTGTGTATTATATTGCATGATTAGAGTCATAGAGTCGTAGATGTTTCCAACATGGAAACAGGTCCTTCAGCCCAGCTTGTCCATGCCACCCAGTTTCTATCACCAAGGTCGTCACACTTGCCCGCATTTGGCCCATATCCCTCTATAGCCACCCTGCCCATGTAACTGTTTAACTGCTTTTTAAAAGGCAAAATTGTACCCGCCTCTACCACTGACTCTGGCAGCCCGTTCCAGATGCTCACCACACTCTGTGAAGAAATTTCCCATCTGGTCTCTTTTGTAACCTTCTGCTCTTAAGGGCAGCACGGTAGCGTTGTGGATAGCACAATCGCTTCACAGCTTCAGGGTCCCAGGTTCGATTCCGGCTCGGGTCACTGTCTGTGCGGAGTCTGCACGTCCTCCCCGTGTGTGTGTGGGTTTCCTCTGGGTGCTCCGGTTTCCTCCCACAGTCCAAAGTTGTGCGGGTTAGGTGGATTGGCCATGATAAATTGCCCTTAGTGTCCAAAATTGCCCTTAGTGTTGGGGGGAGTTATTGAGTTATGGGGATAGGGTGGAGGTGTTGACCTTGGTAGGGGTAGGGTGCTCTTTCCAAGAGCCGGTGCAGACTCGATGGGCCGAATGGCCTCCTTGTGCACTGTAAATTCTATCTATTCTATGTATCTTTCGCCTCCCACCTTAAACCTATGCCTTCTAGTTCTAGACTCCTCTACCTTTAGGAAAAGATGTTGACTATCTACCTTATCTATGCTCCTCATTATTTTGTAGACTCTATAAGATCACCCCAAAGCCTTCTGCACTCCAGGTAAAAAAGTCCCAGTCTATCCAGCTTCTCCTTATAACTCAGATCATCAAGTCCTGGTAGCAGTCTCGTAAATCTCTTCTGCACTCTTTCTAGTTTAACAATATCCTTCTCATAATAGGGTGACCAGAACTGAACACAGTATTCCATATGTGGTCTTACCAATGCCTTGTACAACGTCAGCAGGATGTCCCAACTCCTGTATTCAATATTCTGACCAATAAAACCTAGTATGCTGAATGCCTACTTCACCACCCTGTCCACCTGCGACTGCACCTTCAAGGGGCTATGAACCTGTATCCCTAGATCTCTTGGTTCTGTAACTGTCCCCAACTCCTGACTATTAACTGAGTAGGTCCTGCCCCGATTCGAAGTACCAAAATGCATCACCTCACATTTATCCAAATTAAACTCCATCTGCCATTTATCCACCCACTGGTCCAGTTGGTCAAGATCCTGTTGTAATCTTATATGATCTTCACTGTGCACTGTGCCATGTGTCTTGGTGTCATCTGCAAACCATGCCTCCTACATTCTCATCCAAATCATTTATATATAGATAACAAATAACAGTGGACCCAGCGCCGATCCCTGAGGCACACCACAGGTCACAGGCCTCCAGTTTGGAGAGGTGGTGGTGAAATTTAGTCCCAGGGTACAGCAGTTATACACAACAACCATTAAAATCTTTTATCTGTTGTTTCATTTACATTTTTTGGATTTCTAAAAGTTCCAAAAAAGGATTTTTTCACCATGTACATACCAGAATTAACTTCTTTATGGTGGGAAAAATGGTGCTTCCAGGACTGGTCAAAGCGGAATACTCCGCAATTGTGATCTCCGACCACGCTCCACATTACATGGACGTGAGGTTGGAGACGGGCAGGGCCCAACGTCCCACATGGAGGTTGGACATTGCCCTACTAGAAGACAAGGGGCGGAATTCTCCACTCCCCACGTGGCGTGGGAGAAACGTGGGAGGGCCTCCCGACATTTTTTACGCCCCCCTGGCGCCCCCAGCAATTCTCCCCCTCGCTCGGAAAAATCGCCGCTCGCCGTTTTTCACGGCGAACGGCGATTCTCCGAGCCCGATGGGCCGAGCGGCCGGCCCTTCACACCCGTTTCACCACGGCAGCAACCACATCTGGTCGCTGCATTCGTGAAACGGGCGGCAGATGCCAATTTGGGGCATCTGGGGGCCAGATTGGCACGGGAGCCCCACGACTGTGCTCGGCAGGAGACAGGCCCGCGATCGGTGCCCACCGATCTCAGGCCAGTGTCCAAAACGGATGCCCTCTTTCCCCTCCGCCGCCCAGCAAGATCAAGCCGCCACGTCTTGCCGATCGGCTGAGGAGAAAGACGGCCACCGCGCCTGCACGGGTTCGTGCCGTCTGCGTGATGAAGTCATCCGCGCATGCGCGAGTTGGAACAGGCAACCCGCGCATGCCCGGATGACTTCACATTCTCGGCGTGACAAGGTCGCTGCCGAGGAAGATGGAGGCCCGCTCCCAGCCCCCCGGGTGGGGGTGAATTATGTGCGGGGAGCGGGCTCCGAGGCAGTCGTGAACCTCGGCCGAGTTCACGACGGCCTTCATGAATTCGGCCCCCTGTGGAGAATTCCGCCCAAGGCCTTCAACGAAAGGATATCGCAGGCCATAACGGAGTACACGGAGAACAACCAAAATGGGGAGGTCTAACCTTCCATGTTCTGGGAAGCCCTAAAGGCCATGATAAGAAGGGAAATTATCACATTCAAAGCGCGAAGAGATAGGGAGGAAAGGATGGCTAGACAGCAGCTGGTCGACTCCATACTGGATGTAAATCGTAAATACTCTAAGGCCCCGACCGTAGAGCTCCTGGTGGAGAGGAGCTACAATGGAACTTTGATCTGCTCTCCAACAGGAAAGCAGTGCATCAACTCCGCCAGGCACTGGGGACTCTATACGAACACAAAGACAAAGCCAGCCGCCTGTTGGTACACCAGCTGAGAAAGCAGGCAGCCACCAGAGAAATTGCACAAATCAGGGATACCAGAGGAACATTAGAAACATAGCCAGAAAAGAGCAACAAAACATTTAATAATAATAGCTTATTGTCACAAGTAGGCTTCACTGAAGTTACTGTGAAAAGCCCCTAGTCGCCACATTCTGGTGTCTGTTCGGGGAGGCCGGTACGGGAATTGAACCCGCGCTGCTGGCATTGTTCTGCATTACCAGCCAGTTGTTTAGCCCACTGTGCTTTTTGAGGCCCTTTGAGGAGTTCTACCAAAGGCTGTACACCTCAGAGCCCCCAATGGGAAGTCTGGGATGAAATGGTTCCTTGATGGACTGGACATTCCAGTTGTGGGGGAGGACAGAAAACGGGGCCTGGAAGCACCACTAGCACTGGGAGAGATCATGGACAGTGTCAGCTCCATGCAGGCGGGGAAGGCACCGGGACCGGACAGGTTCCCGGCAGACTTCTACAAAACATTTGCGACAGCACTGGCCCCGCACCTGCGGGAGATGTTCACAGACTCGCTAGCTAGGGGCACACTGCCACCCACGCTAGCACAGTCCTCAACCTTGCTGATACCTAAGAAAGACAAAGACCCAACAGAATGTGGGTCATACAGACCCATCTCACTGCTGAATGCAGATGCCAAAATACTGGCCAAAATCCAAGCCAAAAGGCTAGAAGACTGTGTACCAGAGGTGGTCGCAGAGGACCAGATGGGCTTTGTCAAAGGTAGGCAGCTTACCTCCAACATCAGGCGCCTGCTGAATGTGATGATGACCCAATCGGGGAGAGAATACAAGAGGTGATCGTCTCCCTGGACGCAGAAAAGGCCTTCGACATGGTCGAATGGAAATACGTCCTGGAGGTACTGGAGCGGTTCGGGCTCAGAGCAGGGTTCTCTTCCTGGGTAAAGCTCCTATACGATGCTCCCATGGACAAACAACACCATCTCCCAGTACTTCCCAGCACAGGGGCACCAGGCAGGGCTGCCCACTGTCCCCGCTACTGTTCGCCCTAGCGATCGAACCACTAGCAATCACTCTCGGAACAGCAAAGAACTGGAGGGGGATCCAATGAGGAGGCAGAGAGCACAGAGTCTCGCTCTATGCAGATGACCTGCTCCTCTACATCTCGGACCCACAGAGCAGCATGGACGGAATCATTGCGCTCCTGAAAGAGTTCTGTGCCTTCTGGGGCTACAAACTCAACATGAGGAAAAAGCGAGATACACACACAAGGAGGGGCAGCACTACAGGGACTGCCGTTCAAAGAAGCCTGACACAAATTCCGTTACCTGGGGATCCACATAGCCCATGGCTGGAAGGGGATCCACAAATAGAACCTCACTAGGAGGGGGAGGGGGGGGACAGCTAACCTTAAGAAAAATGAAATATGATCCGCAGGGAAGGAGAAAGGGAGGGGGAAAGGGGGAGGGTGCAGAGGGGGTGGGAAAGGGAAAAAGGAGGAGACAGGGAACAACTTGGGGGAACTAGAGCGGGGGGGAGGCGAGGGAATGAAAGCCGGAGGGAGAGCACAGGAAACGACAGCAACCACATCAAGCACAGTAACAGAGAGCACGAAAATACGAGAGAAAGATGGGACGAACGGCTAAAGCAGAGGTGAACAGGAGAAGCAAGCAACAACACCAGATCCATCCTCGATTTGCTCTCCCGGTATTGGATATAATTACTGTAACTGTGTCTCCGGTACCCAAATGTATATATACCTCCCCAGTTTCCCCCACCCCCCAACAAAATGTTTCTACTTATTTATTAAACATAATTTTGCTAACTGTATGGAGTTGCTGTTTTTGAGCTGCTGTACGATATCTTTTTTCATTATCATAGAATTTACAGTGCAGAAAGAGGCCATTCGGCCCTTCGAGTCCGCACCTGCTCTTGGAAAGAGTCCCCGACCCAAGGTCAACACCTCCACCCTATCCCCATAACCCAGTAACCCCACCCAACACTAAGGGCAATTTTGGACACTAAGGGCAATTTTGGACACTAAGGGCAATTTATCATGGCCAATCCACCACATCTGCACATCTTTGGACTGTGGGAGGAAACCGGAGCACCCGGAGGAAACCCACGCACACACGGGGAGGATGTGCAGACTCCGCACAGACCGTGACCCATACCGGAATCGAACCTGGGACCCTGGAGCTGTGAAGCAATTGTGCTAACCACTATTCTACCGTGCTGCCCACTAATGTTACCATCTTACCAGCCTTTTCTATTTTATTCTGTGTACATAACTGTAAATATATTGGGCGTGATTCTCCGACCCCCCCCGCTGGGTCGGAGAATCGTTGGGGGGCAGCGTGAATCCTGCCCCCGCCGGCTGCCGAATTCTCCAGCGCCGGAGATTTGGCAGGGGCGGGAATCGCACCACGCCAGTTGGCGGCCGCTGGCGATTCTCTGAACCGCAATGGGCCGAGTGGCCGCCCGTTTTTGGCCAGCCCCGCCAGGTATTTGCTGGCGGGACCTGGCTGCGCAAGTGGCCTCTGAGGTCCTCGGGGGTCACGGGGGGATCTGGCCCCGGGGGCGCCCCCACGGTGGCCTGGCCCACGATCGGGGCCCACCGATCCGCGGGCGGGCCTTTGCCGTGGCGGTACTCTATTGAACCCCCCTGCGCATGCTCTGGGATGACGCCGGCACAAGCTGGTGGTCCAGCGCCAGCAAACCACTTCGGGGTCAGCTTAGCCCCTGAAGGTGCGGAGGATTCCGCACCTTTGGGGCGGCCCAACGCTGGAGTGGTTCCGGCCACTCCTCGCCGCCGGGATCCCCGCCCCGCCGGGTAGGGGAGAAACCCGCCCATTAGGTTAAAAAACCCAATTTAAAACTTTTTTACGGGTCCAACACACACTGACTCTTGCTGGGGTACAGTTCCAAACACACTGACCCTCACTGGGGTACGGGTCCGACACACACTGACCCTCACTAGGGTACGGGTCCGACACACACTGACCCTCACTAGGGTACGGGTCTGACACACGCTGACTCTCACTGGGGTACGGGTCCCACACACACTGACTCTCACTGGGGTACGGGTCCGACACACGCTGACCCTCACTGGGGTACGGGTCCAATACACACTGACTCTTGCTGGGGTACAGTTCCACACACACTGACCCTCACTAGGGTACGGGTCTGACACACGCTGACTCTCACCGGGGTACAGTTCCACACACACTGACTCTTGCTGGGGTACGGGTCCGACACACGCTGACTCTCCCTGGGGTACGGGTCCGACACACGCTGACTCTCACTGGGGTACAGTTCCACACACACTGACCCTCACTGGGGTACGGGTCCAATACACACTGACCCTCACTGGGGTACGGGTCCGACACACGCTGACTCTCGCTGGGGTACGGGTCCGACACACGCTGACTCTCGCTGGGGTACAGTTCCACACACACTGACTCTCACCGGGGTACGGGTCTGACACACACTGTCTCTCACTGGGGTGCAGTTCCACACACACTGACCCTCACTGGGGTACGGGTCTGACACACGCTGACTCTCACTGGGGTACAGTTCCACACACACTGACCCTCACTGGGGTACAGTTCCACACACACTGACCCTCACTGGGGTACGGGTCTGACACACGCTGACTCTCACTGGGGTACGGGTCCGACACACGCTGACTCTCGCTGGGGTACGGGTCCAATGCACACTGACTCTTGCTGGGGTACAGTTCCACACACACTGACCCTCACTGGGGTACGGGTCTGACACACACTGACTCTTGCTGGGGTACGGGTGCGACACACACTGACTCTCACTGGGGTACGGGTCCAATACACACTGACTCTCACTGGGGTACGGGTCCGACACACACTGACTTTCACTGGGGTGCAGTTCCACACACACTGACCCTCACTGGGGTACGGGTCTGACACACGCTGACTCTCGCTGGGGTACAGTTCCACACACACTGACTCTCACCGGGGTACGGGTCTGACACACACTGTCTCTCACTGGGGTGCAGTTCCACACACACTGACCCTCACTGGGGTACGGGTCTGACACACACTGACTCTCACCGGGGTACGGGTCTGACACACACTGACCCTCACTGGGGTACGGGTCTGACACACGCTGACTCTTGCTGGGGTACAGTTCCACACACACTGACCCTCACTGGGGTACGGGTCCGACACACGCTGACCCTCACTAGGGTACGGGTCTGACACACGCTGACTCTCACCGGGGTACGGGTCTGACACACACTGACTCTCACCGGGGTACGGGTCCGACACACACTGACCCTCACTGGGGTACAGTTCCACACACACTGACCCTCACTGGGGTACGGGTCTGACACACGCTGACTCTCGCTGGGGTACGGGTCCGACACACACTGACCCTCACTGGGGTACGGGTCCAATACACACTGACTCTTGCTGGGGTACAGTTCCACACACACTGACCCTCGCTGGGGTACGGGTCCAATACACACTGACTCTTGCTGGGGTACAGTTCCACACACGCTGACTCTCGCTGGGGTACAGTTCCACACACACTGACTCTCCCTGGGGTACGGGTCCGACACACGCTGACTCTCCCTGGGGTACGGGTCTGACACACGCTGACTCTCGCTGGGGTACGGGTCCGACACACACTGACCCTCACTGGGGTACGGGTCCAATACACACTGACTCTCACTGGGGTGCAGTTCCACACACACTGACCCTCACTGGGGTACGGGTCCGACACACACTGACCCTCACTGGGGTACGGGTCCAATACACACTGACTCTTGCTGGGGTACAGTTCCACACACACTGACTCTCCCCGGGGTACGGGTCCAATACACACTGACTCTTGCTGGGGTACAGTTCCACACACACTAACCCTCACTGGGGTACGGGTCCGACACACGCTGACCCTCACTGGGGTACGGGTCTGACACACACTGACTCTCACCGGGGTACGGGTCTGACACACGCTGACTCTCCCTGGGGTACGGGTCCGACACACGCTGACTCTCCCTGGGGTACGGGTCCGACACACGCTGACTCTCCCTGGGGTACGGGTCCGACACACACTGACTCTCACTGGGGTACGGGTCCAATACACACTGACTCTTGCTGGGGTACAGTTCCACACACACTGACCCTCACTGGGGTACAGTTCCACACACACTGACCCTCACTGGGGTACGGGTCTGACACACGCTGACTCTCACTGGGGTACGGGTCCAATACACACTGACTCTTGCTGGGGTACAGTTCCACACACACTGACCCTCACTGGGGTACGGGTCCGACACACGCTGACTCTCGCTGGGGTACGGGTCTGACACACGCTGACTCTCACCGGGGTACGGGTCCAATACACACTGACCCTCACTGGGATACGGGTCTGACACACGCTGACTCTCGCTGGGGTACGGGTCCAATACACACTGACCCTCACTGGGATACGGGTCTGACACACACTGACCCTCACTGGGGTACGGGTCTGACACACGCTGACTCTCCCTGGGGTACGGGTCCGACACACGCTGTCTCTCGCTGGGGTACGGGTCCAATACACACTGACTCTTGCTGGGGTACAGTTCCACACACGCTGACTCTCACTGGGGTACGGGTCCAATACACACTGACTCTTGCTGGGGTACGGGTCTGACACACACTGACCCTCACTGGGGTACAGTTCCACACACACTGACCCTCACTGGGGTACGGGTCCGACACACACTGACCCTCACTGGGGTACGGGTCTGACACACGCTGACTCTCACTGGGGTACGGGTCCAATACACACTGACTCTTGCTAGGGTACGGGTCCAATACACACTGACTCTCACTGGGGTACGGGTCTGACACACGCTGACCCTCACTGGGGTACGGGTCCAATACACACTGACTCTTGCTGGGAAACGGGTTCCACACGTTATTGAGACATATAGGGAGCTTGACAAGGTAAATGCTGAGGGGATGTTTCCCCTTTATGGGGTAGTCTAGGACCAGAGGGCTGGTTTAGCTCACTTGACTAGACAGCTGTTTTGTGATGCAGACCAAGGTCAACAGCATGGATTCAATTCCTGTACTGGCTGACGTTATTCATGAAGGCCCCAACCTTGCCCCTCACCTGAGGTGTGGTGATTCTCAGGTTCAATCATCATTAGTCAGCCCTCCCCCTCAAAGGGGAAAGCAGCCTATGGTGACTTTGCATTTTACTTCGAGGGTATAACCTCAGAGTAAGGGGTCACCCATTTAAAACAGAGATAAGGAGGAATTTCTTCTCTCAGAGAGTAGTAAATCTGTGGGATTCTTTACGGCAGAGGGTGTACAGGCTGGGCTATTAAGGATGTTCAAGGCGGAGACAGACAGATTTTTAATCAGTAAGGGAATCCAGCGTTATGGGGATAAATTGGGAATGTGGAGTTGGGGATTATATCAAATCAGACACGATCTCATTGAATGAAGGAGCAGACTCGATGGGCCGAGTGGCCTACATCTGCTCAGAGGTCGGCATGGTGACGCAGTAGATATCACTGCTGCCTCATGGCGCCGAGGACCCAGGTTCAATCCCGGCCTCGGGTCACTGTCTGAGTTTGCACATTCTCCCCGTGTCCACAAGGGTCCCACCCCCACAACCCAAAGATGTGCAGGGTAGGTGAATTTACCACGCTAAATTGCCCCTTAACTGGGAAAAAAAAAATTGGATACTCTAAAAAAAAAATTTTTTTAAATACTTCTGCTCCTACGTCTTGTGGTCTTATGGTCTAATTATTCTGTGCCAGTTCATCCTACAATCTGTAATCCACTGTCTATTACATTTCAGTGCTAACTAGAAATAATCTGTGTGTAATGTTTTGTAATTCATACAACACAGAAGGAGGCCAGTCAGCTCATCCTGCCTGTACTAGCTCTTTGGAAGTGCTGCCCAATTGGTCCTAGTGCCTCTGTCATTTCGCCATGGTCCTGTTATTTTCACCATTTTAACTCTTTGTCTAATTGCCTTTTGAAATTTATTATCAAATCTCCTTCCCTTTCAGGCAGCCACATCACAAGCACCGGTTACGTAAAAATGCTCCTTTCATTTCCACTCTGATGTTTTTCGGAAAATTATTTTAAATCTGTGCCTTTGATTCTCCATCTCCAATAAGCCATTGGACACAATTTCTCCTCGTTTACTTTATCAAGGCTCTTCAGAATTTTCAACCTCTCTGCCCATTCTGCTCTTAACCTACTCTGCTCTAAGGAGAGAAGTTCCAACTTCTCCATTCTCCCCAGAGAACTGGTCCGTCATCTCTAGTATCATTCTGGTCAATCACTTCTGCTCCTTCTCTAACACATTGACATCCTTCCTAAAATGAGGTGCCCAGAATTGAACACAACACTCCAGCTGAGATTTATAAAGGTTTAGCCATAACCTGACTTTGTACATCATGGGCGGGATTCTCTCAGCCAACGCCGGGCCGGGGAATCACCGGGCCGGGCGCGAATCGCGCGATGCCGATCCACTGATTCTCCGAAGAGTGGGGAATCGGCGCCATTGGCGCCGTCATGGTCGGCGCGGCGCCGGTTGGGGGCCGCTCTACACCCACAGCGATTCTCCGCCCGGGGTGGGCCGAGTGACTGCAAAAAAAATCTGAGTCCCGACGGCGCCGTCCACGTGTGGTCTTACCCGGTGGGACCTCAGCGTGCATCCATCCGGGGGCGGCCTGGTGGGGGGGAAGGGGGGGTTCGCCCCCGGGGGGGGGGGGGGATCCTCCGCTGTGTCCTGGCCCACGATTGGGGCCTACCGATCGGCGGGCTGGGGGCCTCTTTTGCTGTGCGCCGGCCCCTGTAGCCCTACGCCATGTTGCGTCGGGGCCAGTGCGTGGGGAAGGAAGTCACCGCGCATGCGCGCAATCGCACCGGTCGCACTGCGCATGCTCGCATTGCCGCCGGTCACAGCGCGCATGCGCAGACCGGCAGCGCCCATTTGACACCGGTATCAGCAGCTGGAGGGTTGTGGGTCGCTCCAGTGCCGGGCTGGCCTTCTGAGGGGCTCGGAATCGCTGGTCCTGGGCCTCTGTTGATTCTATCGTGAAATGCGACAGTGTTAAGACAGCGTCAACACTTCGCCTCAGGATCAGAGAATCCCACCCCATACTTCTATTTATAATACAGCTTCTGTGCTTCATTCACAGTGAATTGCTGCTTCCAAATAATCAAGATGTTCAGCGGGATTCTCTGTTCCTGATGCCAGGGCAGGATTCGTGAACTTATACGGCAGCAAAACTGGCGCCGACCCGGACCAATTCAGCAATCATTGAGGGGCGAGTACCGGCACCATGTGAAACACAATCAATTTGAATCAGAAATGGTGTCGGATTCATCCGATTCACAATTGACACTCAGGAGGCCAATAAACTGCAGCTGCATTTACACACTTCACTCCCCGCACACCCTCATCCCAGCACTGGAGCATTCCCATCTCGCTGCTTGGTCAGCTGGGGCCAGAAGGCACTTAGGGGTGTGGCCTGGGAGGACACCCATATGACCCGTAAGTTCACACTGGGCTTGCGCAGCTGCATGGCTTCCCTGAAACCTGCGGCAATGGTGTTCTGTGCCCTTCCACCCGACATCACACCTCCTGGCCACCCACCGCTACTCCCCCCAACCCTGGCAGAAAATCCCTGGCCAGCGACACGTCTGTCAGCAAACTGTGGCGATGTTGGACACTTTCCGTACCCCCTCTCTCTCCCTCCCTCAGCAGCCACGATGCCAGTTTCACAACTTTAAAAGTACAAGTGAACCTCGCCATCGCGAATTCGGCCCATTGGAGGTGGAGAATCGTAGAGACCCCGGAAAATACCAGGTCGGGCCTGCGAATGATGGGCGGGATTCTGGATCCTGAGGCTCAGTGTTGACGCCATCGGAAACGCCGTTGCATTTCTCGACAGTGTCAACACCGCCTCAGGTTCAGCAATTCTAGCCGTTCCAGCTGCTGATCCCGGCGCGAACTGGGCGCTGCGGGATCCGCGCATGCGCAGTGGCACCAGCGCCAACGCCCACATGCGCTGTGCCTTCCTTCAACGCACCAGCTCGGACATAACATGGTGCAGAATTACAGGGGCTGGCGCGGAAGAAAGGAGGCCACCAGCCAGAGAGGCCAGCCCGCCTATCGGTGGGCCCCGACCATGGGCCAGGCCACACTGGAGGCCCCCCACCCTTGGAGTCGGACCCCCCTCCACAGCGCTGGTGGGAGTCGCCGTTTTTCCTACGGCCACTCGGCCCATCCCGGGCCGAGAATCGGCGGGGCGGCCGCGTAGAGTGGCCCCCGACCAATGCTGCTGAAGTGTTGGCGAGTGTAGACTTGAGAGATGAACAGACACCTCCAATATTGATGAAGGTTCAACTCAATTTTATTAACTACTTCTAACTAACTAACACATGATGACTGTGGGTCTAAATGATGCTAACTTAAACTAGAGACCTAAGCCTTGTCCGAACCAGTTGATTCTCTCAGCACGTGGTGTGAGTCTGTGCTGGGCTGGATGAGTTCTTGTTACACTGAGAGGCAGCACCCAGAATGAGTGGGAACCGTGGTGCCCTCTGCCTTTATAGTGTGTATTCTAACTGGTGATTGGCTGCGGTGTTTGTACATGTTGATTGATCCCTGTGTGTGTCCATCAGTGTGTGTCTGCACCATGATATATTGGTATATACTATGACAGCCGCACCAACCACGCCGGCGCCAATGGTGCCGATTCTACACTCTGCTGAGAATCGCGTGCCGGCGTGGCGCGATTCGCGCCGGTTGCGGGGATCCTCCGGCCCGGTCCCGGGCTGAGAGAATCACGCCCGAAATGCCGATGGCATTGACTGTACATACGTTCTGGAACACATTGACGCTGCTGCCAAAGCAATGGAGAATTGTAGTTTAGCATGAAATTGGAACCGGCCACGATTTCGGCGTCGGAACCGATTCTCTACTCAGTCGCATTTACCAAATCCGGTGTAGACCAACGGAGAATCCCGCCCCACTGTTTACATGTTTTGATTATATATTCTCTGTAGACTTGTTGCATGGCTCGTGTAGTCTGAGAAAAAGTTGGACTACAATGTCATCTAGTGGTGGCCACTTGCAAGTGCAGTATTACCAATGTGGATATACCTTGGGCGCGATTCTCCGCTCCCCACGCCGGGTGGGAGAATCGCGGTACGGCCGGGCAACTCACGACACGCGCCCCTGGTGCCCCCCGCGATTCTCCCACCCCCCGCTCGGAAGTATCGCCGCTCGCCGTTTTTCACGGCAACCGGCGATTCTCCGGCCCGGATGGGCCGAGCGGCCTGCCGTTCCCGACCGGTTCACGACGGCGGCAACCACACCTGGTCACTGCCGTCGTGAACATGGGCGCCAAAGTGCAGTTTGAAGCTTGTGGGGGGCGGAGAGGGGAATGAGCACCACAGCCGTGCTTGGGAGGGGACTAGCCCGCGATCGGTGCCCACCGATTGTCGGGCCGGCGTCTCAAAGCAACGCACTTTTTCCCCTCCGCCACCCCGCAAGATCAAGCCGCTGCATCTTGCGGGACAGCGGAGGGGAAGACGGCAACGCGCATGCGCGGGTTTGAGCCATCAGCCATCGTGACGTCAGCCGCGCATGCGTGGGTTGGAGCTGGCCAACCTGCACATGCGCGGCTGACGTCACATAGGCGCCGCCGTCGCGTCATTCTTGGCGCGCTGCCTTGACGCAAGCGTCAAAGCCCGGCGGCCGAGAATAACGGAGCGCCGCTCCTAGCCCCCCGGGTGGGGGTGAATAAGGTGAGAGGAGTGGCCTCCGAGGCCGTCGTGAAACTCGGCCGAGTTCTCAACGGCCTTCCCAATTTTCCGCGGGAGCGGAGAATTCCGCCCCTTGGATGTGGCATCACAGTGGTTAATATTATTGGATTTGTAACCCAGAGGCTATTAACCCTTAGTTAATATCTGAAATAAAAAGGGCAGCACGGTAGCACAGTGGTTAGCACTGCTGCCTCACGCAGCCGAGGTCCCAGGTTTGATCCCAGTCCTGGGTCAGTGTCTGCGTGAGTCTCACCCCCACAACCCAACGATATACAGGGTAGGTGAATTGGCCACGCTAAATTGCCCCTTAATTGGAAAAAATTAAAATAAAAACTAATTACAAGAATGGAAACCAAGAACCGACCAGAAAAAAAACACTTGATTCACTCATGTCCTTTAGGGAAGGAACTCTGCCGTCCTTACCTGGTCTGGCCTACATATGACTCCAGACCCCACACGGTGATGTGGTTGACTCTCACCTTCTCTCTGAACTAGCCCAGCAATCCTCTCAGCTGTATTCAAGAAGGTGGTACCCCCACCATCTTCTCCAGGGCAGTTAGAAATGCTGACTTTTGACAAAGAGTCCACACTGAGATGGTCGAAAAAAAAACTTACTTTATTTAACAATTACTATTATATACGGCTCCAGTAGTTCCTTACTGGGTCTTTCTCTATTTATACAAAGCGAACATTGTTAAAGGTTTTATCGGGGGAGCTCGTATTCTACAAGATCCCTACGCCGTAAGACCCATGCGGGTTATAACACTGGCCTTTCCTATAACCCTCATAGATGAATAAAGAAATGCCTCCATGGCCTCAACCCTCACTATCTCTAGCCTCCTCCTGCTCTACAATCCCAATTGAGATATCTGAGCTACTATAATTCTGGTTTTATAAGGACACGGGGAGTCCACGCCCAGTAAGAACAACAAACATTGGTTTATTCACAATAATGTGATATAAAACTCCCGGCAGATCCCTACCGGGTTCTCCTCGGCCGGTGCCTTCCTGGCCCACCTTTTATACAAAGTTGCATGGAATTCCTCCATCCCTCAGCGGGGGAGCTCGTACTCCGCGGGAACCATGGGGAAGATAATCATTCCCATCCTGTGAGTCCCGTGTGGGATATTACATCTGGTAAACCTGCGGCACAATTCTCCATTCTGAGACAAAGTGTTGACGCCCATTTGTGAACTTGCGCGACAGCAAAACTGACAGCACACCTGGACTAATTCAGCGACTGTAATGTGGTTAGCACCAGCGCCATGTGGAACACAATCGATTCCAATGAGAAACGGTGCAGGATTCACCAGGTTCGGGATTGACACTCAGGAGGCTGACAAGCTGCAGCCGCACTTACACACTTCACTTCCCACACACACCATCCCAACCAACAAGATAACAACGAGAAAAGCGGCGCCCTATTTTACAGACGCCGAGCTTGAGACCGTGCGAGATCCCATGGAGGAGAGGAAGATTACCTTGGCCCAGGAAGGAGGTTGGCAGCTTCCGCCGTTCACAGTGCCTGGGCGCAGATGGCAGAGGTGGTCAGTGCCGTGAGGTGGTCAACACCACCTGGACCGGCCGGCAGTTCTTGAAGAAACTGCACCATCTCCTCGGGGTGGCCAGGGTGAGTAGGCAGCATTGTGCCCCTGGCACCAGCTCCAGTCTCACACACCCGTAATCCCCCCCACCCACCCCCCACCCCCCACCCACAACCCCCCCACCCACACACCCCTCACCCCCACCCACGCACCCCTCCACCCACCCCCACCCACCCCCTCAGGCACCCCCCCACCCCCCCACCCACCCACACCCCTCACCCCCCACCCATGCACCCCCCCACCAACACCTCCCCCACCCATCCCCCCCACCCCCCCACCCACCCCCCACCCACACCCCTCACCCCCCACCCACGCACCCCCCCACCTACACCTCCCCCACCCATCCCCCCCACCCACCCCCCCAAAACCCCAATGAGGGGGGGTGGCCGAACACCCACCCTGCACCACATGCCGGCACTCATACCAGCCGCTATGGGCGAGTGCCCTGGCCACTGAAGCCACCAGCTACCTACCCCCTCCAGTGAGAAGGCTGCCCATAACCGCCAGGAATGGGAGAAGATTGGAGGGGGACCAGCAGAAAAGTGGCCCCTCACCACAGACGATCAGAGGGCCGTGGACGTGGTGGCCGACCCGAGAAAGTGAGACCCTGCTGAGTTGCAGTTCCCTGCGACACCTGTGTCGCCCCCCCCTCCCCGCCCCAACTCTACCCCCACACGACCCTTACACCACGAGCATACCCACCACCACACCCTCACAACCTGCACCACTGCCACCCCTACTCCCCACTCCCAAACAGCACGGTAGCATTGTGGATAGCACGAATGCTTCACAGCTCCAGGGTCCCAGGTTCGATTCCGGCTTGGGTCATTGTCTGTGCGGAGTCTGCACATCCTCCCCGTGTGTGCGTGGGTTTCCTCCGGGTCCTCCGGTTTCCTCCCACAGTCCAAAGATGTGCAGATGTGGTGGATTGGCCATGATAAATTGCCCTTAGTGTCCAAAATTGCCCTTAGTGTTGGGTGGGGTTACTGGGTTATGGGAATAGGGTGGAGGTGTTAACCTTGGGTAGGGTGCTCTTTCCACGAGCCGGTGCAGACTCGATGGGCCGAATGGCCTCCTTCTGCACTGTAAAATTCTATGAAAGTCACACCCCCACTCCTCCCGTCCATCTTCGTCCTCCCTCACATCCTCCTCGTCAGACAAGGACTCGTGTTCATCCTCCTGCTCCAGCATGTTGTGACGTTGTGGAGGACGCAGCAAGCCACCATGATGTCCCAGTGTCATACTGGAGGGCCTCTCCAGAGGGGTCCAGGTAACTGAACCGCATCTTCAGGATGTCGAAGTACTGCTTGATCACGCTCCTGATCGCTGCATGGGCGTTGTTGCAGTGGGTCGGTACGTTGGTCTGTGGCCTCCGGATAGGTGTCATCAGCCACAAACGCAGTGGATAACCCCAGTCACCCAGGAGCCAAATCCCCCCAGCCGGGGGCATCTTGAACATGCCAAGAATCGTCGAGTGTGCCAGAATGAAGACGTGGTGCCCACTGCCGGTATTCGGCTGAGTCGTGCATGATGCACATCTGATGGTCACACACCAGCTGCACGTTCATTGAATGGAACTCCTTTCAAAGAAGAACGAAGAACAATACAGCCCCTAGTGTTGGGTGGGGTTACTGGGTTATGGTTATAGGGTGGAGGTGTTAACCTTGGGTAGGGTGCTCTTTCCAAGAGCCGGTGCAGACTCGATGGCCCTCCAAGCCTGTATCGGTCATAATATCACCCTTGGTCAAAACCCTCAGCACTTCCTAGTGCCGTATCCCTCTTTACCCATCCTATCCATGAATTTGTCAGGATGCCTTCTGAACGCCGTTAACGTATCTGCTTCCACAACCTCCCCTGGCAATGCATCCAGGCACTCACCACTCAATTTGTTAAGAGCGGCCTGTCATCTCTAGATGCTCGTGGGGCGTCATGCACCCCGACGATCACCCTCTGGAGCCCGGGCACCACAGTGATGGGTGCGAAGCCCACTGCCCGGGCAGCCTTTTGGGCTCGGTCCACATTGAAATGGATGGATTGAGCCCACTGGCCTCCATGACAGTGCGGATGCACCTCTGCACTGAGCTCTGTGAGATTCCGGACAGGTCCCCAGTCTGCGCCTGGAAGGACCCTGTTGTGTAGAGGTTCAGGGCGACCGTCAGCTTAGCAGCCACCGGGAGTGTGTGTCTCCCCCATACCCCCACGGTGCCAGGTGCGCAATGATCCAGCAGATACGTTGCATTGTCCACCTGCTCAGTCGGAGTCTTCAATGGCATGCCCGGTCCAGCAGGTTCTTGCATGACAGGCGCTGCCGGTACACACAAGAGGCCTCATGCGGCGCCTGCTTTGCACCTCCTCCTCTGCCTATTCCTCAATCTGTTGGAACGCTGACTCTCCATCCTCACCGGCTGCCTCCTGTTCCTCTGGGGCAGGCTCCACTGCTGCAGCTTCCTCCTCCTCGAGCAGCTCCAGCTCGTACAGCCGCAGGGCATCCCCCAGGGATGCGGCAACTAGGAGGAAGGCCACCATTACTGGTTGAATTCCAATATCCATTGTCTGCAGGAGGTGAAAGACCGACATGTTAGTATAGTGCGTCCCCCTATGCCCAGCCAGGTCTAGCGGGCTATATGGTGACCCTGGTTGGCACTACAGACCCTGACCTCGCAGGTTCCCCCCCCCCAGCCCCATTCCCGAACCCCTGGCCCCGTCGGTGCCTGGCACCGCGGGGACCTCTGGCCCTGGCGTCCGTCCCTGCTGCCAGGCGTGCCATTGGCTGGTGCTGCCCTTGCCAGTGGTATGCTCCACAGCCCCCATCCAGCACCTCCCTGCCCTATTTTGGGCGTTGCCCTTGTGCAGGCCGAGTGATGATCCGCAGGCAGGTGGCGGCCAGCTGGATGGGTGGTATGGTTGAGGGTGGGGTACTGGGGTGGATGGGTGGGGGCATCGTTACGCCCAGTGCCACTCTGCAGAACCAGGGCCGAGGTGGGTGGTCAGTAGGGGGATACAGCAAGGTGGCTGCCTTGCATGCTGCAGCAATGGCGGTCCATGACTGGACATCGCCAGTCTCGTGGGGAGTCACCCTGGCCCCACAGCCCGTCTCCCGTCACAACCCCCACCTCCCCCACCCCAGTCCTGGCAGAGTTCACCCCCACACCAGCCAGCCCAGCCAGTGTCATGACCAGATTCTCCCTAGTGGAGGTGGATAATCACAGAGGCCCCGGAGAGGCCCACTAATAACATGCAAACAACGTTTACAGTACGTGCAGAGTCAAACACATTGGGCGAAATTCTCCACAACGGCCGACGCCGGAGTGAAACCCAGAGTGTTTCACTCCGGCGTCGGAGGCCGCTCCTCGCCCCCTATTCTCCCCCCCCCCCCCCCCCCCAGGGGGGATAAGAGCGGCGTTGCGGGAAACTCGGCCGCCTGGCCTTGTCGCTTGCGTCAAAGCGGCGCGCCGAGAATGACGCGGCCGGCGACGCCTAAGTGATGTCAGCCGCACATGCGCAGGTTGGCCAGCACCAACCCGCGCATGCGTGGTTGCCGTCTTCCCCTCCGCTGCCCCGCAAGACGTGGCGGCTTGATCTTGCAGGGCAGCGGAGGTGGAAGAGTGTGTCTCTTAGAGACGCCGGCCCGACGATCGGTGTGCACCGATCGCGAGCCAGTCCCCTCATGAGCACGGCTGTGGTGCTCGATCCCCTCTCCGCCCCACACAGCCCCCACACTTACCTGTCGCGCGATGTTCATGCCGGCAGTGACCAGGTGTGGTTGCCGCCGGCGTTAACCCATTGGGGTCGTCAGGCCGCTCGGCCCATCCGGGCCGGAGAATCGCCGGTCGCCGGGAAAAACGGCAAGCGACGATTCTCCGAGCGGCGTGTCGCAAAACGCGACACACCATTTTGGGGGGGGGGGGGGGGGGGGGAGAATCGCGGGGGGTGCCAGAGCGGCCCTCCCGCGATTCTCCCATCCGGCGTGGGGAGCGGAGAATCACGCCCAAATGCCGATAACGAGGCACTAAAGCATTAGAATTCGGCATGAACATGGCACCCATCACAATTTCACCATCAAAGTCGATTCTCCTCCCAATCGTGTTCCGCGATTCCGAAGTCAGCCGACGGAGAATGCCGCTCCTGATTTTAATCCCTCCAGCATTGGTGGCTGTGTCTTTAACTCAAAACAACACTCATCCCTGGAATCTCCTTCTTAAATCTCTCTGCCTCTCTTCCCTCCTCTTAGGCACATTTGAAAATCGACCTCTTTGACCATGTTTTTGGCCATCTGCTTATTGCTTTTTGTGTCTCACCCCATGTTTGGTTGGTTGATTATCCCTTTGAACAATTTAGGACCTGTTACCATAGTAAAGGAATAAGTAACATTTATGCAGCATAGGAGATGGTATCTTCAGTGTTTTTGACTAACAGCTCACTGGACCTCACATAAGTTGTCAAGTAATTTGAAGAAAGGTAGCCTTGAAGTTACACAGCTCACAAACCATGCTCAGGCTTCAAACAGAGTTAGAGGTGTAATCACCTGTTCTCAGGTGTGTAGATATAGTGAAGTTTTGACTTTTTACAACCACTCCAGCAAGCAGATCAGGCCTCAGTTTAATATGTCACACGCTGGGAGTGTCAGCCCTTAGCCTTTATGCTCAAGCCCTGGAGTGGGACTTAAACCCAGAATCTTGCGATTTAAAGGTGAGAGTGCGGTCAACTGAGCCAAGGCCGATATGAGCACGATACAGGTGAGAACCTGGGAGGTGGAGAATGAGAACAAACACCACTGTCATTAAAGCTGGACCCAATTACAAGCACTGTTTCATTATTCATCAGAGATAGGAATTTAAATTGGAAATGTACAACAGGAAGTGAGATTTGTAAGCAGGCTAATTTTGCAGATACAATTTTAACACTGTTATATGTACAGATATTGGAGTGTCACAAGGTGCAGAGGTTTTGCTGCAGCTTTACAAAACCCTGGTTAGACCCCACTTGGAGTACTGTGAGCAGCTCCGGGCACCACACCTTAGGAAGGATATTTTGGCTTGGAGGAGTAGGTTTACAAGAATGATATCTGGACTTCAGGAGTTAGGTTACAAGGCGAGATTACACAAATTAGGCCTGTTTCCTCTAGAATTAAGGGGTGATCTGATCGAATACTTCAAGATATTAACAAGAAGTGACAGGGCAGATAAAAATAAACTGTCTTCATTGGTTGGAGATTCTAGAACGAGGGGGCAAAGTGTAAAAATTAGGGTCAGACCATTCGGGAGAGATGTGAGGAAACACTTCTACACATAAAGGGTAAAGAGGTTTGGAATTCTCTTCCACAAACAGCAATTGATGCGAGGTCAGTTGTTAATTTTAAATCTGAGAAAGATCATTTTTAATTAAGCGAAGGTATTAAGGGATATGGGCCAAACGCAGGAATATGGGGCGGGATTCTCCGACCCCCCCCCCCCCCCGACGGGCCGGAGAATCGCCAGGGGGCGGCATGAATCCCACCCCGACGCCGGCTGCTGGATTCTCCGGCGCAGGTTTTTTGGCGGGGGCAGGAATCACGCCGGTCGGGGGCCATTGGCAGCGCCCGCCCCCGGTGATTCTCCGGACCGCGAAGGGCCGAGTGGCTGCCCGTTTTTGGCTGGTCCCGCCCAGTAAAATACACCAGGTCCGTACCGGCGGGACCTGGCTCTGAGGGCGACCTGCGGAGTCCTCGGGGGGGGGGGGGGGGGGGGGGGGGGGCGCGGGGGATCTGGCACTGGGGGGCTCCCACGGTGGCCTGGCACGCGATCAGGGTCCACCGTTCCGCGGGCGAGCCTGTGCCATGGGGGCACTCTTTCCTTCCGCGGCGGCCGGTGTAGCAGTCCGCCATGGCCGACGCGGAGAAGAACCCCCCTGCCCATGCGCTGGGATGATGCCAGCTCACGCTGGCGCTCCCACGCATGCGCCAACTCGCGCCGGCCGGCAGAGGCCCTTCAGCGCCGGTTGGCCCGGCGCCAAGCCCTTCAGCACGGGCTCGCGCGGCATCAACCCCGCCGGCCCCGGCCTAGCCCCTGAAGGTGTGGAGGATTCCGCACCTTCCGGGCGGCCCGACGCCGGAGAAGTTCACGCCAATCCTCGGCGCCGGTAAGGCCCACAATGCCGGGTAGGGGAGAATCCCGCCCAAGGAGTTAGGCCACAGATCAACCATGATGTCATTGAATGGCGGAGCAGGCTCGAGGGGCTGAATGGCCTACTCCTGTTCCTATGTTCCCATGAAATTGTACAACAGTTTAAGTTGCAATGGATGGGTAGTGCATGCTGTGGCACACAGCTTTCCTCATGTGTTGTGCCTCTGCTGGTAGTGATGCTGTATTGTTGGTGAGGGATGGGGCTGGTGTACAAGGGATAGCAGTACACCCTCATTAAAAGGGAAGCATGTCACATTGTTGCTTTGTTCTTCCCACAGCAGCAATGTTGGGTGGGCTTCTCCATCGGCGGGATCCTCTGCTTCACCGTGGATTCACGCCTGTGGATTTCCCGACGGCGTGGGAGTGTCCACAATGGGAAACCCCATTGGCCAGCTGCTGGAATGGAGGAACCTGCTGCCGGCGGGTCACGCCATGTCAAAAAATGGGTCTCGCAGGATGGAGAATCCTGCCCATTATCTACGATACAGATGCATCCTGGTGCAAGGCACGTAATGCAGTCCCTGTGAATTTAAAAGAGATCCTGGCTAACAGGCCAAAAGGCAGTCATTGAAAATAGTATTGCCTGAACAGGGTATGAAACGTGTTAAGTCCTTGGGACTTCTCCGGGAGAGATACCATGCTTGGCGTCAAGCTCAAGAAGAATTTTGTATTTACATATCACAGATTTAACTGTTCTCATGGAAGTATTATATCAGGACAATATTTCAAAGCTGTATTTAAATACCATGGATTGAGACATACTCCCAATTCTTCTTTATGCCGAATGTGATTGAGCTGCACCAGTCTGTCTGCCCTTGTAGGGCTGGATTCTCCAATCCCCCAATTGTGTGTTTTTCAGTGACGCACCATTCGCTGACTGCAGGATTCCCAACTCCCGCCACCTTCCCATTGAAGCCACCGGGAAACCCGCAGGCAGGGGAGGGGAAAGAGAATCCCAACGGCCGAAGACTTCCAGTCGTCCTCTTCTAATGACGCTGCCTCTCTCCAGTTTGTCCAGTTTGTCTCGTCCAGATCTTCAGTTTGTCTCGTAACTGGATCCAGTTCATACGTGCTGGAGGTCAGGGGCAGGATTCTCCGACTCCCCCCCCCCGGGCCGGGTCGGAGAATCCCCGGGTGGGGCTGCATGAATCCGGCCATGCCGCTCCAACGCTGGCTGCCATATTCTCCGGCACTGATGTTTTCGGGTGGGGGCGGGGATCCCACCCCGCCGGTCGGGGGCCATTGGCAGCAGCCGTCAGTTTCTGGCCAGTCCCACCATCGTGGGTTAGACATAGTCCCACACGGGAGGACCTGGCTGGTAGGCCGGCTGGTGCAGTCCTCGGGGGGGGGGGATCCGGCACCGTGGGGGGCCTCACCGTGACATGGCCAGCAATCGGGGCCCACCGATCTGCGGCGGGCCTGCGCCATGGGGGCACTCCTTCCTTCCGCACCAGCCCCTGTAGGGCTCCTTTTCTTTGTAAATTTAGAAAACCCAATTATTTTTTTTCCAATTAAGGGGCAATTTAGCAGGGCCAATCCACCTAGCCTGCACATCTTTGGGTTGTGGGTGTGAAACCCACGCAAATACGGGGAGAATGTGCAAACTCCACGCGGACAGTGACCCAGGGCCGGGATTCGAACCTGGGTCCTCAGCACCATAGTCCCAGTGCTAACCACTGTGCCACCGTGCTGCCCTCACTTTCTGTACACTGACTCGCACTAATCAATTGGGGATTCCCATTAGTAGGTGAGGATGGGCTAACTGGTTTAGCTCAGTGGGCTAGACAGCTGGTTTGTGATACAGAACAAGGCCAGCAGCGCGGGTTCAATTCCCGTACCAGCTGAGAATTCCGAATCTGTGTACCCTAACAGGCGCCGGAATATGTCGACTAGGGGCTTTTCACGGTAACTTCATTGCACTGTCAATGTAAGCCTACTTGTGACAATAAAAAGATTTAATTATACTTTGTGTTTTTATGGCACAGGAGGAGGCCATTTGACCCATTGGGTACAAGTCAGTTTTGTCGAACAATCCAGTCAGCCCCATTCCCCCACTCGAGCCCTGTATCTCTGCAAGCTTATTTCCCTACCGCCCTCTGAGCTCACTGGCCAACATTGGCTTCGGACCCAATGACAACCTCTATTTTAAAATTCTCATGTATATTTTCAGACTCCTTTTCGTCTTGCTATTTCCCATCTCTGCAATTCCCCTAACTACACATCCCTCCAAGATATCAACACTCGTCTAATTCTTGCCTCATGTATACCCTCGATTTTAATTGGTCAACTATTGGTGGTCGTACCTTCAGCTGCGCAGACCCTCCTGAATTCCCTCCTTAAATCTCTCTTTCAGTCTCTATCACTCTCTTTCTTCCTTGTAATTTCTTAAAAGCCCCTATATCTCAATTACAAACTGGAGTGCAGACAGTCAGTAAAATATTGCGTAAGAATAAATAGTTCACAAAATCAGTGGACAGAATGAAATGCTTACCAGTAAAAGGAGAGAGAATCCTTGCCACCTCATCAGGATGGGAAGCAACTGAACAAAAGAAATGGTAAGTCTACATAGTCAGATCGCAGTAACAGGAGGAGGACCTGTAACAAACTGCATTGTGATAAGGAGAGAAGAGCAGGAATAAAGATTAAGTAAATTCGATGTAGAATTACACAGAATTTTACACTGCGAAAAAATACATTCTGTGTCAGTTTTATTCTCCAGAAAAACCTTGCCCCATCTCACCCCAGCAAAATACTGAAATAAAAACAGAACAGCTGGAAAACCCAACAGGTCTGGGAGCATCTGTGGAGAGAGAAACAGAGTTAACTCTTTAACCTTTCAACAAGTTATCAACGTGAAACTCTGTGTCTCGCTCCAGAGATGCTGCCTGACCTGCTGAGTTAGTCCATCATTGTCTGGCCTCTTTTTCACCATTTCCACCACTTTCACCAACAAACACATCGTCCCCTCCTCTTTCCGCATTCCCAGGTGACCATTGCCTCTGAAAGGCTGAAAGGCAACCTCAGTGCAGCATTAAGATTTTGGCAGGAATTCTCCGGCTGTTCCAATTCACTTTTCCCACTGGTAGCGCACTCCCGCCGAGGGGTTTCCCAGCAGCGTAGGGTGGTTTCAATGAGAAATACCATTGACAATCGGCAGGAAGACAGAATCTCACTGCAAGCAAACAGCGCGCCGCTGAGAAACACGCTTTTGGAGTGAAGGCCCAGGTTAATAAAAGTTAAAGTGACTTCCCCAGATGATCCTTTTTAGCAATCCAACTGGTGGTTTCAATCACTCCACTTCATAGAATTATCATAGAATTTACAGTGCAGAAGGAGGCCATTCGGCCCATCGAGTCTGCACTGACTCTTGGAAAGAGCTCCCGACCAAGGTCCACAACTCCATCCAATCCCCATAACCCAGTAATCCCAACCAACACTAAGGGCAATTTAGCATGGCCAATCCACCTAACCTGCACATCTTTGGACTGTGGGAGGAAACCGGAGCACCCGGAGGAAACCCACGCACACACGGGGAGGATGTGCAGACTCCGCACAGACAGTGACCCAAGCCGAACCCAGTGACCCAGTGACCTTCCTGGGAGAACAGCCACGGCAGCAACCTCGACACTGGAAGGAAGGACACTTATCTTTCATTTCATATTAATCCACTTATTAGTTTTATTCCTTCCCCCTCCCTCTGTGTGAATCTGTCTTGTATGCATTTGGGTAGAGGGTGGGATGGTAAAAAAGAGGGGGGGGGAGTAGTAGATTAGCTGGCGTAAAAAATCATAATTATTGCATGTCTTATCTCTATTTGTGTTATAAATAAAAAGATCTTGGGCAGGATTCTGCGTCCCACCAGATCCGTTTTCTGGCGGGGGGCTCCCTCGTCGACAGCAGGAGCCACAGTCCCGGCAGCCAGACAATGGGTATCCATGCCTTTGGGAAATCAGTGGGCATGAGTGCGCTGCTGGTGAACCAGAGGATCCTGCCGATGGAAAATCCCGCCCCTTGTGTTTCACTTACAAAGCTGGCGCCTGTAAGTCATTGGAGCAGTCCAGAGTGAAAGATAGCAGAAACTTGATTCAAATTATTGGTTAATTCACTTGTGTTGGGACTCCGGGGCCTGTGAGGCTGGAATTGACCGCACACTCGCCGAGGGTATGTAACACATCTCGTCCAGGGATCCCCAGCGTGGATTCAGCAAGAATGGTTCCCCTAACTGGGAGTCCTCGAACCAGAGCACACAGTCTCAAAGTAAGAGGAAGGCCATCGAGGACTGAGATTTGCAGAAATTTCTTCACTCAGAGAGTGTTGAGAGATTGGAAGTCTCCACCTTCCACTAACTGTACTCAACTAATAGATTGTTAGTTTTCTAGATAATAACAATGTCAGTGGACATGGGGAAAATGAAGGAAGTCAGCAATGGGTTAGAAGATCAGCCCCCTGTTGTCGATGAATGGTGGAGCAGGTTTGAGGGGCTAAATGGCTGACGCATGCTGGTCTATGGTCCTGTGTCCCCACATCTGCCTGACTCTGCCCCCATTTGGTGACAGGATTGCATCCTTGCTGAGGTAAGATGGCATGTGGCTTTCAATGCAGAGTGCACCTGGTCTTGCTGGAGCCAATGGACAGAATCAATTATCATTCCAGTTGTTCAAGGTCATGGGAGTACGCGGTGTCATGCTGGTACCTGTTGCGTCCATTTGCCTAAGTACGATAAGTTTCAATACTGACTGGCACAGGAAAAGGATCACACTATCAGCAGAGCTAACGTGAAATATTACAAGTTATTTCAGCCACCAGCAAACAATGAGAGTAATGTCCCCCCCCTAATAGGGAGCCCTGGTCTCCCAGTCAGAAGAGGAGCACGGTGGCATTGTGGATAGCACAATCGCTTCACAGCTCCAGGGTCCCCGGTTCAATTCCGGCTTGGGTCACTGTCTGTGCGGAGTCTGCACATCCTCCCCGTGTGTGCGTGGGTTTCCTCCGGGTGCTCCGGTTTCCTCCCACAGTCCAAAGATGTGCAGGTTGGGTGGATTGGCCATGATAAATTGCCCTTAGTGTCCAAAATTGCCCTTAGTGCTGGGTGGGGTTACTGGGTTATGGGGAAAGGGTGGAGGTGTTGACCTTTGGTCGGATACTCTTTCCAAGAGCCGGTGCAGACTCGATGGGCTGAATGGCCTCCTTCTGCACTGTAAATTCTATCTATGTAAACCAACAGTGTAAAAGAAATGTATCTCACTCAGACAGGAATCTGTCAACAATCAGATTATCATGGGGCTATTGTTGAGTTTCTGGTCAACAGTAACCCCCCCCCCCCCCCCCCCCGCCCCGGGTGTTAAATGTCGGGGATTCAGCAATGCGAATGCCATTGAATGTCAAGGAGAAATGGTTAGATTCACTTTTCTTGGAGATGGTCATTGCCTAGCACTTGTGTGGCACAAATGTAACTTGTCACTTGTCAGCCCAAGCCTGGATATTGTCCAGGTCTTGCTGCATTTGGACATGGACTGCTCCATTATCTGAGGAGTCACGAATGGTGCTCAACATTGCGCAGTCATCTGCAAACATCCATACTCCTAACCTTATCATGCTGCCCTCTCTTTGGGCAGCACGGTAGCACAAGTGGATAGCACTGAGGCTTAACAGTGCCAGGTTCGATTCCCCGTGGGTCACTGTCTGTGCTGAGTCTGCACGTTCTCTCTGTGTCTGCATGGGTTTCCTCCAGGTGCTACGGTTTCCTCCCACAGTCCAAAGAGGTGCAGGTTTGGCCATGATAAATTGCCCCTAGTGACCAAAAAGGTTAGGAGGGGTTATTGGTTTACGGGGATAGGGTGGAAGTGAGGCCTTAAGTGGGTCAGTGCAGACTCAATGGTCCGAATGGCCTCCTTCTGCACTGTATGTTCTATGTTCTATGTTATGATAGAGGGAATGTGACTTCCGGTTGCGGCTATGACCAGCTAAGTCGCATGTTTGGCTGCTCCTGCTACAAAGGTGTTTTCGGGCCGATTGGAAGGCCCCAACGGCGCTGTAAGGACAAATCCCGGTGGGGGAAGGCTCCCTGAAGAGAACCAGACCAACTTTATGGTCGGTACCCGGAGTGGGGTGGTAAAGAAAGCAACAGCAGCTCCCAAAAAAAAGCGGGGGAAGAAGACCAAAATGGCGGCCGGTGGTGCACCCGAGGAATGGAGGAAATGGGCGGAGGAGCAGCAGGCCGCTCTCCTGCGCTTCTTTACGGAGCTGAAAATGGAGCTCTTGGAGTCAATGAATGCGACGACCACCAGGCTGATGGGAGCCCAGGCGACCCAAGAGGCGTCGATTCGGGAGCTACAGCAGGAGATGACTGTGAGGGAGGAGGAGGCCACGGTCCTCGTGGGAAAGGTAGAGGTGCACGAGGCACTCCACCTGAAATGGCAGAGCCGTTTTGAGGAGCTGGATACCCGAATGAGGCGGAAGAACCTGAGGATCTTGGGCCTGGCAGAAGGCCTGGAGGGGTCAGACCTCCCGGGATATGTAGCAGAAATGCTGAGCTCCCTGATGGGGGCAGGGGCCGTCCCTTCGCCCCTGGAGCTGGAAGAGGCCTACAGGGTCATGGCTAGGAGGCCAAGAGAAAATGAGCCCCCGAGGGCGGTGCTGGTGCGGTTCCAGCGACTCAGCGACCGTGAGAGAGTGCTGGAGTGGGCCAAGAGGGAAAGGAGCAGCAAGTGGGAGAATTCGACGGTGAGGGTCTACCAGGACTGGAGTGCGGAGGTGGCAAAGCGGCGGGCCCGGTACAACCGGACGAAGGCGGTGCTACAGGCAAAACGGATCAGGTTCGGAATGCTGCAGCCAGCGCGCTTGTGGGTCACCTACAAGAACCAACACCACTATTTTGAGTCCCCAGAGGAGGCGTGGGCCTTTGTACAGGAAGAGAAACTGGACTCAAATTAGACCCAGGGGATACTTGGCGGCCGTAGCCACTCGGGTACTTTCAGCTGAATTCTTTGTTTGGATTTTGAACTCTTGCTGTGGTTTTTCTTCTGATGTTTTTTCCCCCTCTGCCAACTTCCCTTAGTTATTGTTATTGTGGTTATTCATGGTTATTTATGGTTATTTATGCTGTTTGGTAGAGGGTGACTGTTAAGTACAATGTTATTTGTTATTTATCTGTTATTTATAATGTTAATTTGGGGAGGCGGGACGGGGGGGAGAGCAGATCGGGGATATGGGCTCCTAGGGGGGGGTCTTTACAGGCATGGACGGGGACGGGGGTGGAACTGAAGATGGCGGGGTGGGGTGTGGCAGGGCGAAAGCGCGGGCTTTCCTCTGTTTTCCCGCGCGCGGGGCAGAGGAGGGGGGGGGGAGGAGTGCGGGGCGTGGCTAGCAATGGCGACCTTTCCCGCGCTGGAGCGGGGCCAGGGAGGAGTGGCAAGGGGGGGGAGGCCCCCCCCCCCCGAGCCGGGAGGAGTCGGAGTGTGGCAGGAGCAGCCGGGTCAGCGTGAACCAGCTGACTTACGGGAGTACGATGGAGGGTACATCGCGGCTAGGAGGGGTCCTAGCCTGGGGGGGGGGGGGGGGGGGGGGGGGGGGGGGGGTTAGGGAGGGACACCGGGTTGCTGCTGAAAAGACCAGAAACGGGAAGTGGAGGACTGGAGAGGTGGGGGGAGGGAGACATCGCCATGGGGAGCGGGTCAGAAGGGGAGGGTCGACCCGGGGCGAGCAGGGAACAGGACATGGCTAATCGGCAGGGGAGGGGGGCGGGTCGTCCCGCGACCCGGCTGATCACTTGGAACGTGAGGGGGTTGAATGGGCCGGTCAAGAGATCAAGGGTATTCTCACACCTGAAGGGACTGAAGGCTGATGTAGCAATGTTACAGGAGACCCATTTGAAGGTAGTGGACCAGGTTCGCCTGAGAAGGGGGTGGGTGGGACAGGTGTTCCACTCTGGATTGGACGCAAAGAACCGGGGGGTGGCGATTCTGGTGGGAAAGAGGGTGTCGTTCGTGGCGGAGGAGGTGGTGGCGGATAAGGAGGGTAGGTATGTGATGGTGAAGGGTAAGCTGCAGGGGGAGAAAGTGGTGATGGTCAACGTATATGCCCCGAACTGGGATGACGCGGGTTTTATGAGGCGCTTATTGGGCCTCATTCCGGGACTGGAGGACAGGGGGCTTGATCATGGGGGGGGACTTTAACACAGTGCTGGACCCCGGCCTAGACAGATCGAGCTCAAGGACCAATAGGAGGCCGGCAGCGGCAGAAGTGCTGAGGGGGTACATGGAGCAGATGGGAGGAGTAGACCCATGGAGGTTTGGTAGGCCGAGGGCGAGGGAGTATTCCTTTTTCTCCCACGTCCATAGAGTGTACTCCAGAATCGATTTCTTCGTGTTGAGCAGGGGGCTGATCCCGAGGGTACGGGAAGCTGAGTACTCGGCCATTGCGATCTCTGATCATGCACCACATTGGGTGGATGTGGAAATGGGGGAGGCGCGGGACCAGCGCCCGCTGTGGCGGCTGGATGTGGGGCTGTTAGCGGACGACGAGGTGTGTAAAAGGGTCCGGAAGAGCATCGAGAGCTATCTGGACTTGAATGACACGGGTGAGGTGCAGGTGGGGATGGTCTGGGAGGCCCTGAAGGCAGTGATCAGGGGAGAGCTGATCTCCATAAGGGCGCACAGAGAAAGAAAGGAGAGGCAGGAGAGGGAGAGGCTGGTGGGGGAGCTATTGGAAGTGGATAGGAGATATGCGGAGGCACTAGAGGAGGGGCTGCTGGGAGAACGGCGCAGCCTGCAGGTCAAGTTCGACCTGCTGACCACCAGGAAGGCAGAGACGCAGTGGAGAAGGGCACAGGGCGCGGTCTATGAGTATGGGGAAAAGGCGAGCAGGATGCTGGCACACCAGCTTCGCAAACGAGATGCGGCTAGGGAGATTGGGGGAGTGAAGGAGAGGGGCGGGAAGGTAGTGCAGAAGGGGCAAGAAGTGAACGGGGTCTTCAGGGATTTTTACAAGGAGTTGTATCGGTCTGAGCCGCCGACGAGGAGAGGGGGAATGGAGGACTTCCTAAACAAATTGAGGTTCCCAAGGGTCCAGGAGGGGCTGGTAGAAGGGCTGGGGGCGCCAATAGGGCTAGAGGAGCTAGTCAAGGGAATAGGTCAGATGCAAGCGGGGAAGGCGCCGGGGCCAGATGGGTTCCCGGTGGAATTCTATAAGAAAAATGTGGACTTGGTGGGACCAGTACTGGTACGAGCCTTTAATGAGGCGCGAGAGGGGGGGGTTCTGCCCCCGACAATGTCGCAGGCACTGATCTCCCTGATATTGAAGCGGGATAAAGACCCCGTGCAGTGCGGGTCCTACAGGCCTATCTCGCTTCTGAACGTGGATGCCAAGTTGCTGGCAAAGATCCTGGCAGCTAGAATAGAGGATTGTGTGCCAGGGGTAATCCATGAGGACCAGACGGGGTCGTGAAGGGGCGGCAGCTCAACACGAACGTGCGGAGATTGCTGAATGTAATTATGATGCCGGCAGTGGAGGGGGAGGCTGAGATAGTGGTAGCGCTGGACGCGGAGAAGGCATTCGATAGGGTGGAGTGGGAGTACCTGTGGGAGACGTTGGAACGGTTTGGGTTTGGGGAAGGGTTTATTAAGTGGGTGAAGTTGCTCTACTCGGCCCCGACGGCGAGTGTAGTGACAAACGGGAGGAGGTCGGAGTATTTCGGGCTCCACCGAGGGACCAGGCAGGGATGTCCTCTATCCCCCCTACTTTTCGCACTGGCGATTGAACCGTTGGCGATGGCACTGAGGGGTTCAGGGGGGTGGAGAGGACTGACTAGGGGAGGGGAGGAACATCGAGTATCGCTGTATGCGGATGATCTACTGCTGTACGTGGCAGACCCAGAAGGGGGAATGCCGGAGATAATGGAACTATTAGCAGAGTTTGGGGACTTTTCGGGGTACAAACTAAATTTGGGCAAAAGCGAGGTTTTTGTGATACACCCGGGGGACCAGGGAGAGGGTATTGGGAGACTCCCCTTCAAGCGAGCAGGAAAGAGCTTTAGGTACTTAGGGGTGCAGGTGGCAAGGAACTGGGGGACCCTCCACAAGTTTAACTTTTCCAGGCTGGTGGAACAGATGGAGGAGGAATTTAAGAGGTGGGACATGGTACCGTTGTCGCTGGCGGGGAGGGTGCAGTCAATCAAAATGACGGTCCTCCCAAGGTTCTTGTTTTTATTTCAGTGCTTGCCCATCTTCCTCCCTAGGGCCTTCTTCAAAAAGGTGACGAGTAGCATCATGAGCTACGTGTGGGCGCATGGCACCCCAAGGGTGAGGAGGGTCTTTTTGGAGCGGAGTAGGGACAGTGGAGGGCTGGCACTACCCAATCTTTCGGGGTACTACTGGGCGGCAAATGTGTCAATGGTGCGCAAGTGGATGATGGAAGGGGAGGGGGCAGCTTGGAAACGAATGGAGAGGGCGTCCTGTGGCAACACAAGCCTGGGGGCCCTAGTAACGGCACCATGGCCGCTCCCCCCCACGAGGTACACCACGAGCCCGGTGGTGGCGGCCACCCTCAAGATATGGGGGCAGTGGAGGCGACATAGGGGGGAAATGGGAGGTCTGTTGGCGGCGCCAATAAGAGGGAACCATAGATTCATCCCGGGGAACATCGACGGGGGATTTCAGAGCTGGTACAGGGTGGGCATACGGCAGCTGAAGGACCTGTTTATAGAGGGGAGGTTTGCGAGCCTGGGAGGGCTGGAGGAGAAGTTTGAGCTCCCCCCGGGAAACATGTTCAGATATTTACAAGTGAAGGCATTTGCTAGGCGGCAGGTGGAGGGGTTTCCCCTGCTCCCCAGTAAGGGGGCGAGTGATAGGGTGCTCTCGGGGGTCTGGGTCGGAGGGGGGAAGATATCAGACATCTACAAGATAATGCAGGAGGCGGAAGAAGCATCAGGGGAGGAGCTGAAAGCCAAGTGGGAAGGGGAGCTGGGAGAGCAGATAGAAGACGGGACGTGGGCGGATGCACTGGAGAAGGTCAATTCTTCCTCCTCGTGTGCGAGGCTGAGCCTCATTCAATTTAAGGTGCTGCATAGAGCTCACATGACGGGGACAAGGATGAGCCGGTTCTTTGGGGGGGAGGACAGGTGTGTCAGATGTCTGGGAAGCCCAGCGAACCATGTGTATATGTTCTGGGCATGTCCAGTGCTGGAAGGGTTCTGGAAGGGGGTGGCAAGGACGGTGTCGAAGGTGGTGGGGTCCAGGGTCAAACCAGGATGGGGGCTTGCGATCTTTGGGATCGGGGTAGAAGCGGGGGTACAGGAGGCTAGGGAGGCCGGAATACTGGCCTTTGCGTCCCTAGTGGCTCGACGAAGGATATTAATTCAACGGAAGGACGCGAGGCCTCCAAGCGTTGACACTTGGATTAACGATATGGCTAGCTATATTCAGCTAGAAAGGATCAAATTTGCCCTGAGAGGGTCGGTACAGGGATTCTCCAGGCGGTGGCAACCTTTCCTTGACTTTTTAGATCAGAGATAGACGTTCGGGGTCGTGGCAGCAGCAACCCGGGAGAGGGGGGGGGGGGGAGGGAGGGGGGGGGGGGGGGGAGGGGAGGGGGGGGGAGGGAGGGGGGGGAGGGGAGGGGGGGGCAGCAAGGGTCGTGGGGGGACATGCACGACTGTAACGCGGGCAAGTCTGCTCGCTGCTCATGTCTGAAACTGTAGGCTGCCTTGTTTGTTAAGGTTGCCTGGGGGGGGGGGGGGGGGGGAGGACTGGTGCGCGCGATGAGGGCGGGCGAGGGAGGGACATTTGCCTAGAGGGATTGTGTTGTAAATAATTTAAAAAATTAGTAGGGGTAAATGTTTGTATGGAAAAACTCTTTCAATAAAAATTATTTTTTAAAAAAAATGATAGAGGGAATGTCATTGGTGAAGCAGTTGAAGATGGTTGGGCCTAGGACACTACCCTGAGGAACTCCTGCAGTGGTGTCCTGGAGCTGAGATGATTGACCTCTAACTAACACAACTATCTTCCTTTGTGCCAGGAATGATTCCAACCAGTGGAGTTTACCCCTGATTCCCATTAACTCAAGTTTAGCTCGGGCGCCTTGATGCCATACTTGGTCAAATGCTGCCTTAATGTCAAGGGCAGTCACTCGCACCTAACCTTTGACATTCAGCACTTTTGTCCATGTTTGAACCAGGGTTGTAATGAGGTCAGGAGCTGAGTGACCCTGACGGAACCCAAACTGGGTGTCCACGAGCAGGTTATTGCTGACTAAGTGCCCCTTGATAGCACTGTTGATGACCCCTTCCATCACTCCACTGATGATGGTGAGAAGACTGATGGGGTGGTAATTAGCCCAATTGGATTTTTAGACCCATCCCCCTTCACTGCCCAGAAGCCCCTGCCCTCCCCCCAACTGGTGACAGGACAAATGTATTCATGACGTGTTTACCCTCTCCACAGAGGCTATCTGACCTGCTGAGGTTTTTCCAGTATTTGCTATCTTTATTTCTCCTGACTAGCTTATGCCTTATTTTCTTAAATAATAAAATATTTTCGTCTTGTGAAACCATCAGAAGCCAAGCTAATTTTGTAATGGAAATAAGGAAGTAAGGTTTTTGTCTCATACAGAATGGCTAGAATATCAGTAAGCATGCCAATTTGGTGACGCACACTTAATCAGGTTAATTGTTATTCTGGTTTTAAAGATGATGTGCACTCTCAATTACATTTACAATAGCCGAGTAGTAAGGGATAGGGCTAGAACGGTCGACTTATAAGTTTTTACATTTTGTTATTCTTTCACAGGATGTGAACATCGCTGGCTGGACCAGAATTTAGTGTCCATCCCTAATGTCCCCTTGAGAACTCTTGAATCGATGCAGTCCAAGTGGTGTAGGTACACCCACTGTGCTGTTAGGGAGGAAGTTCCAGGATTATGACCCAGTGACAGTGAAGGAACAGAGATATATTTCCAAGTCAGGGCGGTGAGTGGCTTTGAGGGGAACCTCCAGGTGGTGGTTTTCCCATCTGTCTGATGCCCTTGTCCTTCTAGATGGTAGAGTTTGTGGATTTGGAAGGCGCTGTCTCAAGAGGCTTGGCGAGTTCTTACAGGTCAGCATGTAGATGGTACACACGGCTGTTACTGCGTGTCGGGGATAGAGGTTGCTGAAGTGGTGACGGTTTGGCCGGTGTGCCAATCAAGCGGGCTGCTCGATTACAGATACCTCCAAACATCACCGTAGTTTAAATCTGCTTCTAGATACTCTATTAAAACTGAAAAATAAAGTTACCAACAAATTTAAAATCCCCTTGAAGGGAAACCTGTAACAAGACAAAACTTGAAAGGAAACTTATCTCATTGAATTAAAATGGTGTTTCTGGGTTTGATGACTCCAGCCCTTGTGCTGCCCACTGGGTGAGGGAGGCCCCAAGCATACCAGCAAACACCGCATCCTCCCTCTCCAGGGACATCCGGATATAAATATAGCCATGGAAGGGGGGCAAACATTTGGATCAAATAACCCCACCCTGCCCCCAACCCATCTTCTCCTATCTATAGGGAATAGTGAATCTTCAGTTAATGCCATCAACCTGGAAGCAATTAAACAGTCAATTAATATGTAATTACACAATCTCAAGCAAAGATTGTCAAAAAGCTTTCATTTATTTTTTCATCATTTATTGAGCATCATCTGGCTAAAAGAACATGCAGAGCTAGAAGGCAAAGCTAGTCAATCTGTTGCATTTGATAACAATCAATAAGAAGTCATCTGTGCTGTGGATTCTTTCGATGTCTTGTATGCTTGAACATGAAGGGTAGGGTGCTCTTTCAGGGGGTGAGTGCAGATGGGCCAAATGGCCTCCTTTTGCACGGTAGGGATAATTGTTTCATTGTTAGTCTTTAACTATTTACATGTTTCCATACATGTAGAATGCTTCCAGAGTGTTCTTTCTGAGTCTCTTACCATGTGACTCTATGGGCGGGATTCTCCGACCCCCCGCCGGGTCAGAGAATCGCCGGGGGGGGGGCGTCAATCCCGCCGGCTACCAAATTCTCCGGCGCTGGAGTTTTAGTGGGGGCGGGAATCGCGGCACGCTGGTTGGCGGCTGCTGGCAGCAGCCCCCCTCCCCCCGGTGATTCACCGGCCCGCGATGGGCCGAGTGGCCGCCTGTTTTCGGCGGGACCCGCCGGCGTAAATCACGACAGGTCCTTACCAGCGGGACCTGGCTCCACGGGCGGCCTGCAGAGTCCTCGGGGGGGCGCGGGGGGATTTGGCCCGGGGGGTGCCTCTCACGGTGGCCTGGCCCGCGATTGGGGCTGACCGATCCGCGGGCGGGCCTGTGCCATGGGGGCACTCTATCTCTCCGCACCTGCCGCTGTCAACCTCCACCATGGCCGGTGCCGAGAAGAATCCCTCTGTGCTGGGATGATGCCAGCAAACGCTGGCACTCCTGCGCATGCGCCAACTCGCACCAGCCGGCGGAGGCCCTTCGGTGCCGTTTAGCGTGGCGCCAAGCCCCTTCCGCACCGGCTGGCATGGCCCCAAACACTCGGCGCCGGCCTAGCCCTTGTAAGTGCGGAGGATTACTCACCTTCGGGGCAGCCCGACGCCAGAGTGGTTCACACCATTCCTCGGCGCCGGAGTGGCCCGCCGGTTCGCAGAGAATCCCGCCCCTAATCTTATACTGTGGGCGGTGCTATTCTCAATGGCATGCATACAATATCACAAGAAAATTTACAGCAGAAAATCCATTTCTAGCACCACGGTTTGTGTAGCATAGCAGAGAAAGGTGATATAAAATAGAATCACAGAATTATAGAAAAGTTACAGCACAGAAGGAGGCCATTTTAGGGCCTTTGCCTCCACCACTAACTCGGGCAGTGAATTACAGACTCCCACTACCCTCTGCAAAAAAAGTTCTTCCTCCTGTCCCCTCGACACCTTCTGCCACTTATCTTGAATCTATGTCCCCTAGTTCTAGAATTCTCCATCAGGAGAAACAGTTTTATCCTGTCCACTCTATCCCTTCCCCTCATAATTTTGTACACCTCACTTAAGTCACCCCTCAGCCTTCCTTGTTCCAAGGAAAATAACCCCAACTGATCCGATGTCTCCACATAACTACACTTTTCTAGCCCTGGCAACATTCTTCTAAACCTCCTCTGCACTCTCTCCAGAGCATTTACGTCCTTCCTGTAATATGGCGACCAGAACTGTACACAATATACCAGTTGTGGCCTCACCAGTGTTTTATACAATTCCAACATTATATCCTAACGTTCATATCATATACCTCTGCCAGTGAAGGAGAGCATTCCATATGCTTTCTTAACAACCTTGTCGACTTGAACTTATACAAATATGTACCTGTATGTCAAGATCTCTCACCTCATCCACCCCTCTTAGTATATTCAAATTTTTTGTGTACTTCCCATAACTGTTTGACCTCCTTAAATGCATGACCTTACACTTCTCTGTGTTAAATTCCATCTGTCACTTTATCACCCACTCCACCAATCCATCTACATTATTTTGGAAATTATAGCTATCCTCTATACTGTCCATCACTCGGCCAATCGTTGTGTCCTCTGCAAATATCCCAATCGTGCTACCCACGTTCACATCCAAATCATTAATATATAACACAAACAGTAAGGGTTCCAAAACCAAGCCCTAAGAAATACCTGCAGAATATGGGCTGGTTTAGCATAGTGGACTAAACAGCTGGCTTGTAATGCAGAACAATGCCAGCAGCGTGGGTTCAATTCCCGTACCGGCCTCCCCGAACAGGCGCTGGAATGTGGCGACTAGGGACGTTTCACAGTAACTTCATTGAAGCCTACTTGTGACAATAAGCGATTATGATTATTATTATTATACCACTTGAAACAACTTTCCAATTGCAAGGGCAGCCATTGACCATCACCCTTTGTTTCCTGTTACTAAGCCATCTTTTTATCCAGTTCGCCACATTGCCCTGTATCCCATGGACTTTCACTTTCTTGATCAATCTGCCATGTGGGACCTTGTCCAGCACCTTTCTAAAATCCATGTACACCACATCCACTGCACTACCTTTACCAACCCTTCTTGTCCCTTCCTCAAAGAATTCAATCAAATTTGTCAAGCAAGACCTTCCTTTACAAATCCATGCTGACTATCCCTAACTAGCCTCTGCCTTTCTATGTAACAGTTAATCCTATCTCTCAGGACTGATTCTAGTAATTTGCCCACTCCTAACTAATAATTGTTTGGCATTTCCTTTGATCCCTTTTCAAACAATGCAACCACATTTGCATTTCTCCAGTCCGCCAATACCTCCTCTGTGTCTGCTGAGGATCAGAAAATCATCCTCAGAGAATCTGTTATCTCCACCCTCACCTCCTTCAGTACCCTCGGAAACAATCCATCTGTCCCTGGTGATTTATCAACCTTCAAGGATTTCAACCCTTCGAGTACTTCCTCTCTCTTTATGATTAACCCTCCAATGTCTCACAATATTCTGCCTGGACTACTATATCTGCATCATCCATTTCTTTTGTAAACATGGAGACAAAATATTCATTTAAAACCTTCCCACAGCCTCTGCATCTATACACAAGTTCCCTTCTTCATCTCTGATATGTTCCACTTTTTCCTTAACTAATTGTTTACCATTAACACATTGGTAAAACATCTTGTTTTTTTTTAACTTTACTTGCTAATCTTTTTTCGTGCCCTCTCTTTGATTTCCTTATTCTTTTTTTACTTTGTCCCTGCATTTCTTAGGCTATCTGCGGTGCTTAGTTCTTTGTGTCGATCATATGCTCTTTTTTTCTGTTTGATCTTACCCTGCATTCCTCTAGACAACCAGGAGTGTCTAGATTTGGCAGTACCACTCTTACTTTTGGAGGGGACATGTCTACTTTGCACCTTTAGGATCTCTCCTTATAGTGCTTCCCACTGGTTTTCCCCAGATTTATTCTCTAGCAGTGCTAGCCAGTCCACCTCAGCCAAGTCCCTCCTAATTTCTGTAAAATTTGTTGTCCCCCAGTTCAAAATTTTTACTCCTACTTTATCTCTGTCCCATTCCATGGTAATACTGAATCTAACTGAATTGTGATCACAATCCCCAATATGGTTGCTAACTATCACTTCATCCACTTGTCCTTCTTCGTTCACAAGACTAGGTCTAGAATTGCAGCTCCTCTCATTGGGTTTTTACTAACTAGTTGAAAAATAATTCCTGGACACGCTGCATGAATTTTTCTCCTTCAGTCCTCCTTATATAATTTGAATCCCAATTGATATTGGGATAGTTAAAGTTTCCTCCTATCATTGCCCTCTTGTTCTTGCAGGCAGAAATCTGTCTACATATTTGATCTTCTATCTCCCTTTCACAATTTGGGAGACTGTAGTATACTCCCAGCAGTGTGACCGTCCCTTTTTTATTTCCATGTTCAACCCATAAAGCCTCGTTTGTTGATCCGTTTAGTATATCATCCCGTCTCACCTGGAATTGATTCTTTAACCAAGACATTGGTTCCAGTTCTGCCTGGGTGAAACCCGTCCACATTGTACAGGTCCCACCTTCTCCAGAACCGGCCTCAAGAATCTGAACTCCTCCCTGCCACACATTTCTCCATCCAAGAATTCATCTGATCTACCCTCCTCTTCCTGCTCTCTCGGCAGGTCATCGATGAAGCAGCTGAAGATGGTTTGGCCCAGGACACTACCCTGAGGAACTCCAATTAGTGGACAGTATCCACCCTCTCTGATTAACAAGAGAGTCTATGTGGCACGCTCTTCGATTCTAATAGTTGTCATCTCAGATTTGTTTTTGTAAATTGTAAAGTCCAACAGCAGCAGTTCTGTTGTTTAATCAGAAGGTTGCTGGCAACATGGCAGACACAAAAATCTGGAGTTGAGGCCATAATTTGCAACTCCTCAGATAATGAAGCAGTCTGTGTCCAAATGGAGCAAGACCTGGATGAGAGATGGTGCAAGAGGGAGGGATTCAAATTCCTGGGGCATTGGGACCGGTTCTGGGGGAGGTGGGACCAGTACAAAACGGACGGTCTGCACCTGGGCAGGACTGGAACCGATGTCCTAGGGGGGGTGTTTTCTAGAGCTGTTGGGGAGGGTTTAAACTAATGTGGCAGGGGGATGGGAACCGATGCAGGAAGTTGGAAGGTAGTAAAACAGGAACAGAAGCAAAAGGAAGTAAGGGGAAAAGTGCAAGGCAGAGAAGACATAGTCAAAAATCTAAAAGGGCGACAGTACAAGGTACAGTGACTGAGGGGAGCTCAGTGAATAGGCCCAGTAATAACAAAAGGAATAAAACTGGAGATGTTAAGATTCAAAACAGAGGTAAAAAAACCAACATAAGTGTACTTTACCTGAATGCTCGTAGTATTCGGAATAAAGTAAATGGGTTGATGGCACAAATCATCGCAAATGACTATGATTTAGTGGCCATTACTGAAACATGGTTAAAGGATGGTCACGACTGGGAGTTAAATATCTGAGGGTATCAAACTATTCGGAAGGACAGAGTGGATGGTAAGGGAGGTGGTGTTGCTCTGTTATTTAAGGATGACATCCGGGCAATAGTAAGGGATGACATCGGTGCTATGGAGGATAAGGTTGAATCCATTTGAGTGGAAATCAGGAATAGTAAGGCGAAAAAGTCACTGATAGGAGTAGTCTATCGGCCACCAAATAGTAACGAGATGGTGGGGCAGGCAATAAACAAAGAAATAACTGATGCATGTAGAAATGGTACAGCAGTTATCATGGGGGATTTTAATCTACATGTCGATTGGTTTAACCAGGTCGGTCAAGGCAACCTTGAGGAGGAGTTTATAGAATGTATCCGTGATAGTTTCCTAGAACAGTATGTAATGGAACCTACGAGGGAACAAGCGGTCCTAGATCTTGTCCTGTGTAATGATACAGGATTGATTCATGATCTCATGGTTAGGGATCCTCTCGGAAGGAGTGATCACAATATGGTGGAATTTAAAATACAGATGGAGGGTGAGAAAGTAAAACCAAATACTAGTGTTTTGTGTTTAAACAAAGGAGATTACAAGGGGATGAGAGAAGAACTAGCTAAGGTAGACTGGGAGCTAAGACTTTATGGTGGAACAGTTTAGGAACAGTGGAGAACCTTCCAAGCGATTTTTCACAGTGCTCAGCAAAGGTTTATACCAACAAAAAGGAAGGACGGAAGAAAGAGGGAAAATCGACCGTGGATATCTAAGGAAATAAGGGAGAGTATCAAATTTAAGGAAAAAGCATATAAAGTGGCAAAGATTGCTGGGAGATTAGAGGACTGGGAAATCTTTAGGGGGCAACAGAAAGCTACTAAAAAAGCTATAAAGAAGAGTAAGATAGAGTATGAGAGTAAACTTGCTCAGAATATAAAAACAGACAGTAAAAGTTTTTACAAATATATAAGACAAAAAAGAGTGGCTAAGGTAAATATTGGTCCTTTAGAGGATGAGAAGGGAGTTTTAATTTTTTTTATTTTTTTTTTTATTTTAGATTAGCCAATTATTTTTTCCAATTAAGGGGCAATTTAGCGTGGCCAATCCACCTACTCTGCACATTTTTGGGTTGTGGGGGCGAAACCCACGCAGACACGGGGAGAACGTGTAAACTCCACACGGACAGTGACCCAGAGCCGGGATCGAACCTGGGACCTCAGCGCCGTGAGGCGGTTGTGCTAACCACTAGGCCACCGTGCTGCCAGAAGGGAGTTTTAATAATGGGAAATGAGGAAAGGGCTGAGGAACTGAACAGGTTTTTTGGGTCGGTCTTCATAGTGGAAGACACAAATAACATGCCAGCGACTGATAGAAATGAGGCAATGACAGGTGAGGACCTTGAGAGGATTGTTATCACTAAGGAGGGAGTGATGGGCAAGCTAATGGGGCTAAAGGTAGACAAGTCTCCTGGCCCTGATGGAATGCATCCCAGAGTGCTAAAAGAGATGGCTAGGGAAATTGCAGATGCACTAGTGATAATTTACCGAAATTCACTAGACTCTGGGGTGGTCCCGGTGGATTGGAAATTAGCAAACGTGACGCCACTGTTTAAAAAAGGAGGTAGGCAGAAAGCAGGAAATTATAGGCCAGTGAGCTTAACTTCGGTAGTAGGGAAGATGCTGGAATCTATCATCAAGGAAGAAATTGCGAGGCATCTGGATAGAAATTGTCCCATTGGGCAGACGCAGCATGGGTTCGTAAAGGGCAGGTCATGCCTAACTAATTTAGTGGAATTTTTTGAGGACATTACCAGTGCAGTAGATAACGGGGAGCCGATGGATGTGGTATATCTGGATTTCCAGAAAGCCTTTGACAAGGTGCCAGACAAAAGGTTGCTGCATAAGATAAAGATGCATGGCATTAAGGGTAAAGCATGGATAGAGGATTGGTTAATTAATAGAAAGCAAAGAGTTGGGATAAATGGGTGTTTCTCTGGTTGGCAATCAGTAGCTAGTGGTGTCCCTCAGGGATCCGTGTTGGGCCCACAATTGTTCACAATTTACATAGATGATTTGGAGTTGGGGACCAAGGGCAATGTGTCCAAGTTTGTAGATGACACTAAGATGAGTGGTAAAGCGAAAAGTGCAGAGGATACTGGAAGTCTGCAGAGGGATTTGGATAGGTTACGTGAATGGGCTAGGGTCTGGCAGATGGAATACAATGTTGACAAATGTGAGGTTATCCATTTTGGTAGGAATAACAGCAAACGGGATTATTATTTAAACGATAAAATATTAAAGCATGCCGCTGTTCAGAGAGACTTGGGTGTGCTAGTGCATGAGTCACAGAAGGTTGGTTTACAAGTGCAACAGGTGATTAAGAAGGCAAATGGAATTTTGTCCTTCATTGCTAGAGGGATGGAGTTTAAGACTAGGGAGGTTATGTTGCAATTGTATAAGGTGTTAGTGCGGCCACACCTGGAGTATTGTGTTCAGTTTTGGTCTCCTTACTTGAGAAAGGACGTACTGGCGCTGGAGGGTGTGCAGAGGAGATTCACTAGGTTAATCCCAGAGCTGAAGGGGTTGGATTATGAGAAGAGGTTGAGTAGACTGGGACTGTACTCATTGGAATTTAGAAGGATGAGGGGGATCTTATTGAAACATTTAAAATTATGAAGGGAATAGATAGGATAGATGCGGGCAAGTTGTTTCCACTGGCGGGTGACAGCAGAACTAGGGGACATAGCCTCAAAATAAGAGGAAGTAGATTTAGGACTGAGTTTAGGAGGAACTTCTTCACCCAAAGGGTTGTGAATCTATGGAATTCCTTGCCCAGTGAAGCAGTTGAGGCTCCTTCATTACATGTTTTTAAGGTAAAGATAGATAGTTTTTTGAAGAATAAAGGGATTAAGGGTTATGGTGTTCGGGCCGGAAAGTGGAGCTGAGTCCACAAAAGATCAGCCATGATCTAATTGAATGGCGGAGCAGGCTCGAGGGGCCAGATGGCCTACTCCTGCTCCTAGTTCTTATGTTCTTATATCTAGGCTTGGGCTGACAAGTGGCAAGTTACATTTGTGCTACACAAGTGTCAGGCAATGGCCATCTCCAACAAGAGTGGATCTAACCAACACCCCTTGACATTACTATCACTGAATCTGCCACCACCAACATCCTGGGGGTTACCATTGATCAGAAACTGAACTGGACTAGCCAACTTAACACTGTGGCTATCAGGGGAGGTCAAAGGCTAGGAATCCTACGACAAGTAATTCACCTCCTCCAAGGAGGAGACAAGGCCTGTCCACCATCTACAAGGCACAAGTCAGGAGTGTAATGGAATACTCTCCAGTTCCCTGGATGAGTGCAGCTCCAACAACACTCAGAAAGCTCAACACCATCCAGGACAAAGCAGTCCCGCTTGATTGCTCCCACTTCCACAAACATTCAAACCCTCCACCACCGACGAACAGTGGCAGCCATGTGTACCATCTACAAGATGCACTGCAGGAACTCACCAAGGTTCCTTACTCAGCACCTTCCAAACGCACAACCACTATCATCTAGAAGGGCAAGAGCAGCAGATACCTGGGAACACACCACCTGGAGCTTCCCCTCCAAGTCACTCACCACCTTGACTTAGAAATATACCACCGTTCCTTCACTGTCGCTGGGACAAAATCCTGGAACTCCCTAACAGCACAGTGGGTGTACCTACACCTGAAGGACGGAAGCGGTTCAAGAAAGCAACTCACCACCACCTCCTGAAGGGAAACTAGGGATGGGCAATAAATGCTGGCCGAACCAGCAACGCCTAAAAATCCGTTCAGCCATGATTTTTATCGAATGGCTTTGAGGGGCTGAATGGCCTACGTGTGCTCCTAATACTTGTATTTCATCAAAAGACTTAACAATCTTGCACACTTCTATGAAATCTGTGCTTAACCTCAGTGTTCTGAGAACAATCCCATGTTTTGAAATTCTGCAACTTGTCTAAGGTAACCCTGAAAGGCGAGCGATCGAGAATCCAAAAATCCTACAGCGCTCAATCGCAAAGACCCTGGTTGTGTGTACCTCAGTTCTAATAGTTGTAATCTCATATTTCGTTTTGCAAAATGGTCAAGTCCAGCAAGCAGCAGCTCTTCTGTTTAATCAGAAGGAAGTTGGTGACATGGCAGGTTTTAGAAAGTGCAGAGTAATTCCATCAGTACCCACCTCTGTCAGATCTCCTTGTCTGGTTTTCCATAACAGCTGACGAGCTACAACCCATTGCTGCAGCTTCATCAATCCTCAACATCACAGGTACCGAAACTCATTCCCTCTCATACGCCAACCAAAATCCCTTGGAAGTTTTCCCTCAGTAGCATCTCTCCAATTTCGAGACTGTCAGCAAGAAATCACCAATTGAAGAAGCATTCTAAAATAGGGAGAAAAGTATAACATCAGGGAGCAAAACAATTACACCAGGATAGTGATCAGACTGCTGTGAAAAAGTAGGTGAGTCACATAACCTGAAAACTGATACAGGCCTCAACCTTCCAGCCAAATTAATTATTACACTGGGAGCTTTTGTGGTTTCATATTGCTGTCATATATATTAGCCACTTGTCATGTGGATAGACAAGGTAGCACATTGGTTAGCACTGTTGCTTCACAGCTCCAGGGTCCCAGGTTCGATTCCCAGCTTAGGTCACTGTCTGTGCGGAGACTGGACGTTCTCCCCGTGTCTGCTTGGGTTTCCTCCGGGTACTCCGGTTTCCTCCCACAAGTCCCGAAAGACTTGCTTGTTAGGTGAATTGAACATTCTGAATTCTCCATCATTGTACCCGAACATGCACCGGAATGTGGTAACTAGGGTATTTTCACAGTAACTTCATTGCAGTGTACTTGTGGCACTAATAAAATAAAGATTACTAATTCTGAAACGAGGAATCAAGAGGGCTAAAAGGGGTCATGAAATATCTTCAGTAAACAGGGTTAAGGAAAATCCCAAACCCTTTTATTCATATATAAGGAGCAAGAGGGTTACTAGAGAAAGGGTTGGCCCACTCAAAGTCAAAGGAGGAAATTTATGTGTGGAGGTGAGATTCTTAACGAGTACTTTGCATCGGTATTCACCGAGGAGAGGGACATGACATATGTTGAGGTTAGGGATAGATGTTTGATTACTCTAGGTCAAGTTGGCCTAAGGAAGGGAGGATGTGTTGGGTGTTCCAAAAGGCATTAAGGTGGACAAGTCCCCAGGTCCAGATGGGATCTATCCCAGGTTACTGAGGGAAGTGAGAGAGGAAATAGCTGGGGCCTTAACAGATATCTTTGCAGCATCCTTGACCACGGTTTAGGTACCGGAGAACTGGAGAATTGCTAATGTTGTTCCCTTGTTTAAGAAGGGTAGCAGGGATAATCCAGGTAATTATAGATCGGTGAGCCTGACGTCAGTGGTAGGGAAGCTGCTGGAGAAGATACTGAGGGATAGGATCTATTCCCATTTGGAAGAAAATGGGCTTATCAGTGATAGGCAACATGGTTTTGTGCAGGGAAGGTCATGTCTTACCAACTTAATAGAATTCATTGAGGAAGTGACAGTCGATTGATGAGGGAAGGGCTGTAGATGTCATATACATGGACTTCAGTAAAGCATTTGATAAGGTTCCGCATGGTAGGCCGATGGAGAAAGTGAAGTTTCATGGGATCCAGGGTGTACTAGCTAGATGGATAAAGAACTGGCTGGGCAACAGGAGACAGAGAGTAGTAGTGGAAGGGAGTTTCTCAAAATGGAGGACTGTGACCAGTGGTGTTCCACAGGGATCCGTGATGGGACCACTGTTGTTTGTGATATAAATAAATGATCTGAAAAAGAAATGAAACGAAAATTGCTTATTGTCACGAGTAGACTTCAATGAAGTTACTGTGAAAAGCCCCTAGTCGCCACATTCTGGCGCCTGTTCGGGGAGGCTGGTACAGGAATTGAACCGTGCTGTTGGCCTGCTTTGGTCTGCTTTAAAAGCCGGCGATTTAGCCCAAGGCAGGCCAACAGCACGGTTCAATTCTGGAGGAAGGTATAGGTGGTCTGATTCGCAAGTTTGCAGATGACACTAAGATTGGTGGAGTAGCAGATAGTGAAGTGGACTGTCAGAGAATACAGCAGAATATAGATAGATTGGAGAGTTGGGCGGAGAAATGGCAGATGGAGTTCAATCCGGGCAAATGCGAGGTGATGCATTTTGGAAGATCCAATTCAAGAGCGAAATATACGGTAAATGAAAAAGCCCTGGGGAAAATTGATGTACAGAGATTGATATTGATGTACCCTGAAGGTGGCTGCGCAGGTCGATAGAGTGGTCAAGATGGCATACGGCATGCTATCCTTCATCGGAAGCGGTATTGAGTACAAGAGTTGGCAGGTCATGTTACAGTTGTATAGGACTTTGGTTCGGCCACATTTGGAATACTGCATACAGTTCTGGTCGCCACATTACCAAAAGGATGTGGATGCTTTGGAGAAGGTGCAGAGGAGGTTCACCAGGATGTTGCCTGGTATGGAGGATGCTAGCTATAAAGAGAGGTTGAATAGATTAGGATTATTTTCATTAGTAAAATGGAGGTTGAGGGGGGACCTCATTGAGGTCTACAAAATCTTGAGAGGTATAGACAGGGTGGATAGCAAGAAGCTTTTTCCCCAGAGTGGGGGATTCAATTACTAGGGGTCATGAGTTCAAGTTGAGAGGGGAAAAGTTTAAGGGAGATATGAGTGGAAAGTTCTTTATGCAGAGGGCGGTGGGTGCCTGGAACGCCCAATGACCTCCCACTGGTACCTCACATGCAACTCGCAACACCTCCTTTCTATACCCTACCGGCAATACTACTTGATGAACTTCTGCCCACTTTTCATCCGCCTGCATATGTAAAGGTCTCCATTTTATCATCAAGACATTACTTTTGCAGTAATAACACTCTGGTATACATGCAGATTCCTCTTCCGTGTATGCTTTCTGATACATCCGTTTTATTTCTACATCTTTCTGTTGTAACTCCACCAATTTTCCTGAACTAAAATATCCGTCTCATCCTCCACCTGATCTTGTTCTTTTTCAACCACCTGATCAAAAATCCTTTCTGATAATTGCACTTCAATTTCATCTTCACTCTTTGATTTCTCCTCTTGTCTTAACCTGTGACTTTGCGACCTTGTTACTACACAATCCGGAAAAATCCCAGGATATCCGTCCTTCAACACTTCAGTTGTCTGATTTTTCACTGGCTTATCAACCACAGTAGGCATCACTCCCACCTGCGATCCAACTATATCATTAACCAAGATAAACTGTATTCCTGGACAAGGTAGTTTCTCTATTACTCCTACTACCACTTCACCACTCTTCACTTGACTTTCCAACTTTCCCTTATATAATTGAACACAACTCCTCTCACCCTGAATTCCACATATTACCACCTTTTCTGGCAACATTCTTCCCAAACTACATAACTCCTCATCTCTTACTATTAAAGATTGACATCTTTACCTGCTCCTCCTGATACACATGAGTAAACTTTACCCACACAAGTAAATTATTTGAAGAGGTCTGGCTTCTTCTTATCAATCACCTCTTGATCAGGCTGTACAATCTTTTGCACCTCCTTCGCTTCACTAGGGATTTCCTTTACCACTATCACTGTCTTCTCCTGTTTTACCACATCAGCCTTCCCAGTGCTTTTCTTCAACCACCAACACTGTGACTTTACATGGCCTAGTTTATTACAGTGAAAACATTTGAAACTTTTCATTTCTTTTCCACCCTCCTGGATTTCTTTTTTAATCCGAGGTACACTCTCCTTATTATCTCCCATCAGATCACCTTTCCTTTTACCACTTGAGTATTTCTCATGTCCCCAGTTTCTATCCCTCACAGGCTGAAACTGATGTCGGAAACCAAGCTTTGATTTATGAACTAATTCATAATCATCTACCATTTCTGCTGCTAATCTCCCAGTTTTAACCCTCTGCTCTTCCACATGAGTTCTCATACATCAGGAATTGAATTTTTAAACTCTTCCAAAAGTATAATTTCTCTGAGTGCTTGGTCATACATTTGGTCCACTTTCAAAGCCCTTATCCACCTATCAAAATTACTCTGTTCGAGCCTTTCAAACGCCATGTTTGTTTGACCAAATTCTTTCCTTAAATTGTTAAACCTTTGTCTGCAAGCTTCAGGCACTAGTTCATTGCACCTAAAATGGATTTTTTTTACCTGCTCATACGTCCCAGATACCTCCCCCGGTAGTGATGCAAACACTTCACTAGCCCTACCTATCAGTTTTGTTTGAATCAATAATACCCACATGTCCTGTGGCCATTTCATTTGTTTAGCAACCTTCTCAAATGAAATGAAAAAGGCTTCCACCTCCTTTTCGTCAAACTATGGCAATGCCTGGATATATTTAAATAGAGCCCCATCAAGCCTTCGACTTTGACGCTCTTTCTCACTGTCCTCATCACTATCATCCAACTCTACGTTGCCCTTTATGTCTGCCAATTTTAACTGACTGTCATGTTTCATGGCCATTTTCTGAAGTTCAAACTCTCTCTCTTTATCTTTTTCCCTGATCTGTATCTCCCTTTCTCTTTCTTGTATTCTTTCTTTTCTCCTTTCTTCTCTCTCCTTTTATTTTTCTTCTCTCTCTTCCTTTTTCCTCTCTTTCATATTCAAGCTGCTTTAATTCTTTCTCATGTTCCATTTGTTTAATTTGTAACTGAATTTTTTGCCATTTCCAATGAGTCAAACTGTATCTCAGGCAACTTTAAATGCTTAGCCACCACCATAATTACCTCATATTTTTGCATTTTGTCAGATAATGTTAACTGCAATGTTTTTGCCAAATCTAACAGTCTGCTTTTAGTCTCTGTCCGTAAGGTACTGCGTGTGACCGTCTCCACCCCAAAAACTTCAGAGCCTCTAAAAGAGCCATTGTCCACAACACACTCCTCACTGAAACTAGAATACTACATCTAAAAAGCAACCACAATATGCTCACCCCTCACTGTCTTTAAGTTCACTAAGCCAATCCAATAGATAGACTTTTATCCCCTTCGAGCCCCAATTTGTTATAGGCCAGGGTTTAGAGAACCCCAAAGTGTATCATGGAGTTCACCTGACCCACAACTTTTAATAGATTGTGTATGGGGAGCACACGGCCCACTCTACAGGTGTGGTACAGCAGAAATTGAAAAGTAATTTTTAAAGCAAAACAATGTTTATTCTATGAACTCAAGTTAACCTTTTTAAAACATACAGTGAACATCTTAGCAACCATCAATTCAAATACAACCCCCAAAGAATACAACACTAAGTAATCTTTAATAACTTCCCAAACAACATCCAGAAGACAAAATAAACACCTTTTAACAGAAGCACATTAGGTTTACATTTACTTCTGAGAACATTTATAATTCTGAATTCACCAAATGATCAACAGATAGTCTTTTCATGACAGAGAGAACAGTAGTACACCTGCTTTGTCTAGCTTCAGCTCCAACACTGAAGACGAAACTAAAACACACCCTGCAGCAAACAGCCTAAAACAAAAGTAAAAAGCTGACAGATAGCCCAGCTCCACCCACACTCTGACATGACTGATAAACACCCATTTCTCAAAGGTAAATTTCTTAAACACACATTCCTTAAAGGTACTCTCACATGACAATCACCCTGCCCAGAGCCTGACCACCAAGGGGCCTTCAATAGCCTGGGAGACACCCTGCCCCTAAGTATCATTATGCCAGGTTCACGTTTGTGTGGACAGCACTAAATAGCGCCACGGTGAGGTCTTCCAGGCACTGGCTTTCATTCCCGGGCCTCGGAAGAATTGGCCGCTGACATATTTAAATAAGCCTAATAGTTCACTTAAATAGATAAATCTCACTGGGTGAGATCCAGATTGCGACATCTCTTGGCTCTCGTAAGATCTTGTGAGGCATTCCAAGCTTCACCAAGTCAGGTGTGATGAGGTCCTTTGATCACGCCCCAAATCCAAGTTCTGCAGTCCTGCCACATCCAACTACAAATGGTGATGGACAATTAAATAACACACTGGAGGAGGAAGCTCCACACATATCCCCATCCTCAATGATGGAGGAGCCCAGCACATCAGTGTAAAAAGATAAGATTGGAACATTTGCAACAATCTTCAGCCGGAGGTGCCGAGTGGATGATCCATCTCGGTATCCTCCAGAAGTCCCAGTCTTCAGAAAATTCGTTCCACCTGACCTGATATCAAGACACGGCTGAAGGCAGAGGACCCACAGACAGACAGCTCCAGTCCTAAATCGTGGAAACTAATGAATATGGCAAAGAAGCTGAACATCTTCAAGGGGCAGTGGACATTGAAGGTTCATGCACCCAGGGGAGAGAGAGTGTTCTCCTTCTTCTCCCAGGTCCACAGGGTCTACTCAAGGTTTGATTTCTTTATAGTGGGGAAATGGGTGCTTCCAGGGTTAGTGAGAGTGGAATACTCCGAATTGTAATCTCTGACCACGCTCCACGCTATGTGGATGTGAGATTGGAGACGGGCTGGGCTCACCATGGAGGCTGGAGACGGCCTCCTCACCATCAAGGCTGTTTGCGATCGGATACCACAGGTCCTAGACGGGTATGTAACTAACAACCAGAATGGGGAGGTCTCAGCGGTGATCAGGGAGGAAATTATTGCATTCAAGGCATGCAAAGAGAGGGTGACCAGGCAACAGCTGGTCGACTCCATATTGGAGGTAGATCGGCCATACTCCATAGCCTCAACCATGGAGCTGCAGGCGGAGAGGAAAAAAATTGCAAATGGACTTCGACCTGATACCCAACAAAAAAGCAGAGCACCAGCTCTGCGAGGCATGGGGGACCTTGTACCAACACGGAAAAAAGCCAGTCACCTGCTGGCTCACCAGCTGAGAAAACAGGCAGCCATAAGGGAAATGGAGTGGATGGGCAGGCACCCTTTCCGAGGGTGGAGGGGTCAGTCACTTGGGGACATAAGTTTATTGTCCGTGGGGCAAAGTTTAGAGGAGATGTACAAGGCAGGTTTTTTACAGAGAGGGTGGTGAGTGCCTGGAACGCGTTGCCAGGGGAGCTGGTGGAAGCAGATGCATTAATGGCGTTCAAAAGAAATCTTGACAAATACATGGATAGGAAGGGTACAGAGGGATACGGCACAAGGAAGTGCTGAGGGTTTTGGCCAAGGTTGATATCATGACCAGTACAGGCTTGGAGGGCCGAAGGGCCTGTTCCTGTGATGTATTGTTCTTTGTTCTTTGAAATAGCTCAGCTTAAGGGCAGAAGCAGTAGGTTCGTCACTGCACCAGAAAAGATCAACAAAGCCTTTGCAACTTTCTATCGAGGGCTATATACCTCCGAACCCCTGGGAGGGAGGGGGGGGGGGGCCCTCTGAACCCCCGAGGTGGGCAAGAGTGCCTCAATGGATGCCAGCCATGGGGGAAGATAGGAGGCGGGACCTGGAAGCACCGCCGCAACAGGGGGACAGGGTGGCACGGTGGCACAGTGGTTAGCACTGCTGACTCATGGTGCCGAGGACCCGGGTTCGATTCCGGCCCTGGGTCACTGTCCACGTGGAGATTGCAAATTCTCCGCGTTTCTGTGTGGGTCTCATCCCCAAAGATGTGCAGGACAGGTGGATTGGCCATGCTAAATTGTCCCATAATTGCAAAAAAAGAATTGGGTACTCTAAATTTAAAGAAAAAGAACTGGGGGAGACCATGGAGAGTATCAACTCCATGCAGGCGGGGTAGGCACCGGGGGACGGATAGATTCCCGATGGACATCTACAAAACATTTGCACCAGCACTGGCCCCGCACTTGCGGGAGATGTTCACAGACTCGCTGGTAAGGGTGTCCTCCATCACCAACACTGACCCAAACCTCATTATCGCTGATACCCAACATAGATGCAAAGATCCTGCCGAAGGCCCTGGCGGGCTTTGTCAATGGCAGGCGCTAACATCGAACATCATGCACCTGCTGGCCGTGATAATGACCCCATCCGGGAAGAGAACACCAGAAGTGATCAGCTCCCTGGATGAAGAAAAGACAGAGGCGAATGGAAATACTTCATCGAGGTACTGGAATAGTTTGGATTTGGACAATGGTTTACCTCCTGGCTGAAACTACTGTACAGCGCTCCCATGGTAAACGTACAGACAAACACCAGCAGCTCTAGATACGTCTGGCTGCACAGAGGCACGAGGTAGGGATGCCTGCTGTCCCCAATGTCCCCGCTGCTTTTCACCTTGGCAATGTAGCCACTGGCGATCGCCCTCATACCAGCAAAGGGGTAGAAAGGTATCCAAAGGGGGGACCTGATTCTCTACATCTCGAATACCTGGACCTACCATGAAAGGGACAATAAACTCCTAAAGGAGTTTAGAGCCTTCTCAGGTTACAAACCTTTTTTTCTTTTTTTTATAAATTTAGAGTACCCAACACCTTACTGTAGTGTGTTTGGTAGCACTACTATGCGTCACATGCGTTACTCAATCCAGTTGCAGCAGAGGCTTTCTGCACCTTGAAGAAGGCTCGAAGTCGTCCAGAGGTATTGAAAGGTTTATTGAGTAACATAATTTAACAACTGCATGAGTTCTTACTTTAAGATCAATACCAGTAGAAAGGTTACAAAGTTTATACAGTAGCTATGTCTGACCACACTAATAGCCCTGAGCTAGATCTATGCTCCTGCTCTCGTCACAGTCCAATCACCAAGAGAGAGAGAGCTGCTTGCGTCAGGCCTTTATACCCGCCAGTGCTGCCCCCTAGTGATCTTTCAATTTCCCATTAACCCCTTATGTACATACCCATGTAAAGATCACTCCACTGACCAGATTCCTCTTCCTGTTCAGATCTCTCCCGATCTATATTCCCAAGGCCTTTTTCAACACAACCGACAAACTACTCATGGCATGTGTGTGTGTGTGTTGGGGGGGGGGGGGGGGGGGGGGGGGTGAGGATCCGAAAGTAGGTCCTACAAATGAGAAGAAATTTGGGATGCCTGTCCCTGCTGAACCTGCAGTTCTACCACTGGACGGCCTCCACAGAAAGAGTACGAGAATGGGTTCAGGAACTGGGAACACAATGTGTGAAGGTGGAGGAGAGTTCCTGCATAGGGACATCTTGCCCAGTTCGAGCCACAACCCCCCTGGCCAAATACTCGAAGTGCCCGTGGTAGTAGCCATGCTCCGGACGTGGTACCAAATGAGGCAACACTTCGAAATGTCCACAATGGCACCATCTGCAACAACCATAGGTTCTCTCCCACAATAATGGACGGCACCAAAAGGTGGAGGCAGGATGAGCAGGCACTGATGATTAGGGACACGTACACGGACAATAGACTGGCGACCCTGGGGGAACCCACGGAGAGGTTTCAGCTACCAAGTGGAAGCATCCTGAGATACATTCAGGTCAAAATCTTCCTCTGCAAAGAAACAACGATGTACCTCCAGATACCAGGACACTTGTTGGTGGAAGTACTGCTGGACGTGGGCAGTAGGGACTTCCCTTCTCGAGGGAAGGGAAACAGTGCGGACCTGTACGGGCAACAGGTGGAGGAGGTACGCGTCACCCTGGACGAGACAAGGAAAAAATGGGAGGAGGAATTAGGCACAGCGATAGGGTGAGGACTCTGGATTGAAGCACTGCACAGGGCGGACTTCATCTCCATGTGCGCAAGGCTGAGGCTAACGCAGCTAAAGGTGGTGCATAGAGTGCATCTTCAACACAACCACCTGCATCTAACCAGAACTCAAATGAGTGGGTTCTTTCCAGAAGTGGAGGGCAAATGTGAATAGTGTCAGGGAGGTCCGGCCAACCACACCCACATGTACTGAGCATGCCCAGACTTGCTGGGTACTGGACAACCTTCTTTGAGGCTATATCTGGGTTGTGGGAATGAGGGTGGAGCCATGCCCAAAAGTGTCAGTCTTTTGGGTTTCAGATCAGACAGAACTCTTCATGGGGAGAGGCAACAACGCCCTAGCCTTTGCCTCCCTGATCACCCACTGGAGCATCCTGCTGGGCAAATCCTTGGCAATTGGCAGCTGGGTCGGAAGAGGGCTTCCAAAGGACGTGGAAGCCGTTCACCAACTTGCTTCAAGACTTGTTCATAGCCGGAAACAAGTAGAGCGGGCGAGCCACGGGACAGAGGGGGAAAGGAAAGGAGGGGGAGGGAAGGGGGCAAAGGCACGCAAAACGAACATGAGGGACAAGCCAAGGGCTAGTTAAGGCTGTTGCTCGTTTTGCTAAGTGTGCTTTACACTTAATTTGCTCTGTTTGATCACCTTGCTCTAGAGTCACCAGGTATCTTTATGATACCACCACGAGGTTCAAGTTCAAGTGCTGATCAATAACTCAATACACCAGTTAGTAAGGTTCAAATCAAAACACATTTATTATATACACAGTCAATCGCTACTCATAGGGGCTGGTTTAGCTCACTTGGCTAACTCGCTGGCTTTTAAAGCAGGCCAGCAGCACGGTTCGATTCCCGTACCAGCCTCCCCGGATAGGCGCCGGAATGTGGCGACTAGGGGCTTTTCGCAGTAACTTCATTGAAGCCTACTCGTGACAATAAGCGATTTTCATTTTCATTTTCATGCATAAAATACTACAGAACTAGACTATTTCTACCACTAAAGGCCAATACTTAGCTTTGGAAAAGGAACCCAGTGGGTCAGGGAACAATGGCCTCGCGTTCGATCCTGAGACTGCAGGCTTCCAGCTGGTATGGACTAAGGGTTAGGAGCGCCTAGCTCGTAGCGTGCGTTGACTGGACACTTACTTGTTGGTGTAGCTGCTGGGCAAGTCTCTCCGAGTTGGGAGTCACGGTCGAGTTCTTTGAGGGCTGCTAAGAAGACTTGCCAAGAAGGACGAATTGAACTTGGGGACTCTACTTTATAGTCCCCGGGGGCTTCGCGCCCTTTTGGGCGGATCCCGTACCTGGTTCCAAGTGATTGGACTGAGTTATGATCACTTGGATCGATTTCTCCAATACTGGAGCTGTTCCCTGATCGCTGGGCGGTTCCTAAGTGCCCGTTGGCTTCTTTTGTTTTGACTCCTGCTGGTGCCGAGGAGTCTGGCTTTGCCTCGATTATCTTGACTGTTGCTATTGTTCCCGGGGATCGCTCATCAATGTGCAGATGGTCGTCAGTTTCAGTGCTGTCTGCTTTCTGCAAGTCTTAATATACAGGAAGCTTTGCACCTGCTTGTTTTTCTGTTCTTGGCTGAATTTCCCTGCATTCTTAGCGATCTCTATTTTAAAGTCGGGAAGTGGCCAACCCAGGTGGCTACAAGGCCCAAACCAAATTATAAATAAAAGCCTGTAAATATGTGTTTTGGCAATATTGGGGAATGTAAAATATGCATGTGGACTAAAGGGGAGTCACGGCCACAGTTGTTGTGAAGATACTCGCTTGTGAATATATATGTTGGTTTTTATGAATTGTTGGATATAAAATATAAACAATTAACAAAAACTTTTAAAAAAAAGAAACAGCTGAAGGCACTGAATACTGCGAAGGTTATGGGCCTTGACAATATTCTGGCAATAGTACTGACCTTGTGCTCCAGAACTTGCCGCACCCCTAGACAAGCTGTTCCAGTACAGCGATAACACTGGCATTTACCCAGTAATGTAGAAAATTGTCCAAGTGTGTCCTATACACAAGAAGCAGGACAAATCCAGCCAATTACCACTTGTGTGGTGCGAATTTAATTTGCCACTTGTCAGCCCAAGCCTGGATATTGTCCAGGTCTTGCTGCATTTAAACACGGACTGCTTCATTATCTGAAGAGTCGCGAATGGACAGCACGGTAGCATAGTGGTTAGCACAATTGCTTCACAGCTCCAGTCACCAACACGGAGGCTGGCGGACGCCACAGAGATGAGTAACCATCGGGCTCCACCTGGAGGACCTTTCAAATGTGAGCTGTTATTGCCTTACTGACTGACCCATCCCTCCCACTGACCACCATTCTCCCACAGGTCCTCCTGCCAACGGCGCTGGCCTGTCCCGGGTGGCCCCCTCTCCTGTCTCCCAGGAGACTACCTCGGAGGGGAACTCTGAGGATGCCACTGTAATAGTCACGACACAGCTGTCATCCCCACTCTCCACCAGCTCAGATACACACACCTCGGTGGAAATGGTAGTGGACAGGCTTCGGGGGCACAATCTGGTGAGCACCATACAGCTGCTGATGCACATCAGGTGGAGGCAGGAACCCCCAGGCGAGACAGCAATTAGAGGTCTGCTGGATCCCAGGACCCAGCTGGGTCCCAGCCTGATGCTGAGCCTGTGGAACAGGGTTACCTGGAGATGGTGGAGATGTTTGGGAACACCCAAAACATTCAGAGGGAGATGTTAGCGACTCTCCAGCAGATCCATAGCCGCTTCGAGGAATCCCAGAAGCTACGAGCACAGGAGATATCACCGGCAATGCGTGACACCGAGACCAACACTGCTAGGGTAGCGACGGCTGGGGCATGACGTCGGCACCAGTAGTGAAGGTGTCCAAGGCGTCGCGCAGTCAGTGACGGCCATGGCTGAGGGTCTCGGCAGAATGTCAGACTCGCTGGGGTATGTCACCCATTACCAGGCTGACCTTGATGAGGTTCTGCGGGACATGTCCCAATCTCAGCTCGGAATGGCCAATGTGCTGCGGAGCTTGTACCAGTCGCAGGTGGGCACTGCTGAGCGCTGCACAGCATGTCCCAGTCACTGAGGAGCATCACCGAGGGCGTCAACACCATGGTGCAGACCATGGGGAGCCATCAGTGCTGGCAGAGCCAGATGAGACAGCGGCAGCCGGGGCAAAAACCAGCTGCCCCTCCATCCCGAGGTGAACCCCGGGGCCCTATGGGCACCAAGAGCGGGGAGGGACGCTGATTGCCAACCTGGACCCTTCCCATGGAGTGACAACGGTGGCCTCCAGCTCCCATAAGTTCCACTCTGATGAGGCCACATTTTGCAACCAGCACATGGGACAGGGCGGCAAGGCTGTGCATGTGCCACCGACAAGTGAGCCGGTACCCTCTGGCCTCAGAGCCCCCAGAGGATGCCCGCCAGGGGCGTCGAAGGCCACGGGACAAGGACAAGCTGGCTGCCTTCACCTCTCATGTGCATCCTGGGGAAACACCTAGACATAGTTGCAGAGTTCGAAGGGCAAAGCACATTGAGGATCACTGAGGGCACCAGGGGAGGGGGTGTGGGGTAGGTAGGTGATGACGGGGCTGGGGTGGGGTGGGGGAGAGGGAAGCACCATTGGGAGGGTGGGGAATTGTCAAACACAGTAATCACCTTTGTGTGTATGATGCCTCTGTCATTTTCCTCCGCAATGCGGGCTGACCTCCGAACCCTTGGCCCATCTCTCCAGGCATCTACCCCTTCCCGTGGCACCCACCCGCCCTCCGGCCGTGGACATGGCCCTGGAACTGTGTACCATCCCCTGGGTGTTTGGATGTTGGCTGCTGCGTGTGCCGTGTTGCCTCCCGCGGTGTTCAAGCACAGTGTCCAGGCATCAAGATGTGATTGGGATGCTTGGCAATGACTCCCACATGCTACATGGCCCGCCCAGCCTAGGGAATTCACTTGGGCTGTGTGAAGTGCTCACTTAACCACGATTGCCAATTCCCTGTTAGCAATCGCCTTCAGCCGCGGGGCCAGGCGCCTCAGCAGTTGGTGGGGGTTATGGGTGGTCAGTGGGGCAGGTGGGCAGGGACAAGGGTTGCCCCTGGAACAGGTACACACATTCCAGGGGTTGGCATGATGGTGCCGTGTGCGGTTGCCCCGCGGTTGCCCCCCTACCCTCCCATGGTGGCCCGCCCCTGCGGCGGGTCCAGCACCCCCAGCCGAGGGTCCCCCACCCCCCCACCGAACACTGCAAGCCCAGCACCCCCGGGCTCTTTGCCTGTGAGCAAAGATGGCTACTCACCTCCTAGGCTCCCCACTGAAGCCCTTCCGCCAGGTTCATGATTTTCAAACGGAGTGCTAATCGGTGCCAGCCTGAGCGTTTGCTGGGAATGATGGGAGGCCACTGGAGATGGGGCTTAAATGGTGATAATTGGTTTCTCGCCACACTATGGCGAGATCTCGATTCCGCCTACGGGAGCAGGCCAGTTGCTTCACAAACTGTTTGCCGCATGGTGGGGTTCTTGTTTTTAGCTTCTCCCGCTATTCACCGGCCTTGTTTTGCTTGAGTGAGAGCATAAACGAGGCCAGAGAATCGCGCCCAGAGTCATCATTTTGAGTCCGTATGACTCTAGAGTCATATGGACATGAAACATTAAGTCTGACACTAAAATCTCTCTGGGGCAGCACGATAGCATTGTGGATAGCATAATTGCTTCACAGCTCCAGGGTCCCAGGTTCGATTCCGGCTTGGGTCACTGCCTGTGCGGAGTCTGCACATCCTCCCCGTGTGTGCGTGGGTTTCCTCCGGGTGCTCCGGTTTCCTCCCACAGTCCAAAGATGTGCAGGTTAGGTGGATTGGCCATGATAAATTGCCCTTAGTGTCCAAAATTGCCCTTAGTGTTGGTGGGGTTACTGGGTTATGGGGATAGGGTGGAGGTGTTGACCTTGGGTAGGGTGCTCTTTCCAAGAGCCGGTGCAGACTCAATGGCCTCCTTCTGCATTCTAAATTTTATGTTAATCAGCTACTTTTGAGAAAAAGATTCACAAGGAAGCCATCTTTTTGATTACAGGACTGATAATTCTTGATCTAAACTGATGGGCTCAGGATGATTCATCACTATCACTGCCTGTAATATCATAGAGAACATAGAACAGTACAGCACAGAACAGGCCCTTCGGCCCTCAATGCATGATCACCCTACTCAAACCCACGTATCCACCCTATACCCGTAACCCAACAACCCCCCCTTAACCTTACTTTTATTAGGACACTACGGGCAATTTAGCATGGCCAATCCACCTAACCCGCACATCTTTGGACTGTGGGAGGAAACCGGAGCACCCGGAGGAAACCCACGCACACAGGGGGAGGACGTGCAGACTCCACACAGACAGTGACCCAGCCGGGAATCGAACCTGGGACCCTGGAGCTGTGAAGCATTTGTGCTAACCACCATGCTACCCTGCTGCCCCTAGAACATAGAACAGTACAGCACAGAACAGGCCCTTCGGCCCTCAATGTTGTGCCGAGCCATGATCACCCTACTCAAACCCACGCATCCACCCTATACCCGTAACCCAACAACCCCCCCCTTAACCTTACTTTTATTAGGACACTACGGGCAATTTAGCATGGCAATCCACCTAACCCGCACATCTTTGGACTGTGGGAGGAAACCGGAGCACCCGGAGGAAACCCACGCACACAGGGGGAGGACGTGCAGACTCCACACAGACAGTGACCCAGCCGGGAATCGAACCTGGGACCCTGGAGCTGTGAAGCATTTATGCTAACCACCATGCTACCCTGCTGCCATATCACTGCGTACAATGTCACAGCCTGTAATGTCACTGCCTATAATAGCACTGCCTGTAATACCACAGCCTGTAATGTCACTGCCTGTAGTATCACTACCTGGAATGTCACTGCCTACAATATCACTGCCTACAATATCACTGCCTGTAACGTCACTGCCTGTAGTATCACTGCCTGTAATGTCACTGCCTACAATATCACTGCCTGTAACGTCACTGCCTGTAGTATCACTGCCTGTAATGTCACTGCCTGTAATGCCACTGCCTGTAACATCACTGCCTGTAATGTCACTGCCTGTAATGCCACTGCCTGTAACATCACTGCCTGAAACATCACTACACGTAATTGAATCTCTCTGAAACCAGAGACAGTCACTACATACACAGTGAAGCACCACACATTAAGCCTCCACATACTCCACACATACAGCAAAGCAAAGTCCTCATGGAATAGTACTGTTTTTGATCATTTTCTCTATGACTCAGGTGGCAAATGAGCTGGGATTTGTGTTAGCACAGAATTTTAGATAACAAATACAGACACACATAAAATACATTCGGATTTATGCCTCATACATATTAATCACTCATCCTTAGATTCATTTCACTCAATAAATAATGGGGTTTTAAGCCAAGTCACACATGACACTGAGCAGGATTGGGATTTAAAAAGTAAAGCTACCCTAATTCTATATACAATAGAAAGCTTTCCATACAGACATTCCAGGTTAACCAGGCAACTAGTGATTGAAAAGCCTTGTCCAGTCACATGATGTCCACGGAACAGTTCGGAGGTAGATGCCCAGTATGGTTAATGGAGGTGAGGTTGTGGGTCTGTTACTCAGATGTGGAGATCAAACAGGCTGTTAGGTAGGATGAACACAGTAAGAAGTCTTACAACACCAGGTTAAAGTCCAACAGGTTTGTTTCAAACACAAGCTTTCGGAGCACTGCTCCTTCCTCAGGTAGGATGAAGACAATGAACATGATGGAGAGGAAAATGCTTTAATGTATATACGCTGGAAACTGGAGCAGAAATGTTCTCCAAGTGCAAATGGTAAATGCTAGAAGCAAGGAAAACAATGAATCCCATTATATACTTGCAGCATTAATCAGGCTGGATTAACTCTGTCCAATGAACATAATTAAGGCACTGTAACCTCCTTAATATCATAGTACAGTGGCTTAAATAAGTATTGAAGCTTCTCAAACACAATGGTCCAATTAAATGCAGTGGAATAAGAGTGGAACCAAAGAATATTAATTAAGGCTATACAATAGTCACCATGGTAACTGTTGATGCCAGTCTGCCAATTGAAAATTCAGCATAGCCACGGGTCTTGAATATAGATTCGCTTAGAATGTCAGATTCACCGAGACACTAACATTTTGAACATAGATACTGACAGCAATACAACTCCTGGGTGAATTACACACTACACTACAGGGTATTTTGGAACAAGGCTCCCTCTTCCTCTAGTCTCAGAGGCCGGGATATTCCGCTCACGTACAGCGTCCGGTGTTCTGAGCGGGAACTTGGAGTGACTTACACTGGAGAGCAGGGCGGGTAAACGTGTTGAATCGTGTGCTACTCGCCTGATTAATCCTGCAGCCGTGAGGTTCATGTCAAGTGTCGTGGCAGGGTCAGCAGGAGGTTATACTCCCGCCATCAAGTCCAGGCGCCATATCACTCAGTCATTATCTATGAGAAGGCAGGACCCTCCAGCCCCAACCTTCAGTACCTCCCTGGAGATTCTCCCAGGCATCCGAGGAAAGGCATGAGGTGCTCTTTCCGAGGGATAGACACAGGAGACCCTCCCGTTTGACCACAGCAGCCTGGAAGGAGGTGTCAGGGTAGTCAGCACCTGGGCAGCACAGTAGCACAGTGGGTAGCCCTGTTGCTTCACAGCTCCAGGGTCACTGGTTCGGTTCCCGGCCTGGGTCACTGTCAGTGCGGAGTCTGCACATTCTCCCTGTGTGTGCGTGGGTTTCCTCTGGGTGCTCCGGTTTCCTCTCACAGTCCCAAAAGGCGTGCTGCTAGGTAATTTGGACATTCTGAATTCTCCCTCTGTGTTCCCGAACAGGTGCCGGAATGTGGCGACTAGGGGATTTTCACAGTAACTTAATTGCACTGTTAATGTAAGCCTACTTGTGGCAATAAAGATTATTATTATTACCTGTGGAGTCCAAAAGTGGGCAGCTCTGCAGTGCAGAAAACGGACAAATGATTTCCCCCGGTCAGCCAGGGTAAGGGAATCCCTACTCTCCAAACTCACATCAGCAATAATTTTGTTTTCATCATTCCTGGGATGCGGGCTTCTCTGGCTGGGCCTGCATTTGTTACCCATCCCTAATTACCCTGGAGAAGGTGGTGGTGAGATGCCTTCTCGAATCGCTGCAGTCCATGTCTCAGGGCAGCACGGTGGCACAGTGGTCAGCATTGCTGCCTACGGTGCTGAGGACCCGGGTTCGAATCCCGGCCCTGGGTCACTGTCCGTGTGGAGTTTGCACATTCTCCCCGTGTCTGCGTGGGTTTCGCCCCCACAACCCAAAGATGTGCAGGTTAGGTGAATTGGCCACGCTAAATTGCCCCTTAATTGGAAAAAATAATTGGGTAATCTAAATTTATTGTTCTATAACTTTAAGGGCATTTAAGTGGTCACTGGATAGACATATGGATGAAAATGGAATAGTGTAGGACAGATAGGCTTCAGATGGTTTCACAGGTCGGCGCAACATCGAGGGCCGAAGGGCCCGTACTGCGCTGTAGTGTTCTATGTTCTATGTGGTGTAGGTACACCTACAGTGCTGTTAGGGAGGGAATCCAGGATTTTGACCCAGCGACAATGAAGAAACGACGGTATATTTCCAAGTGAGCTTGGTCACTGACTTGGCGGGAAGCTCCAGTTGGTGGTCTACCCAGGTATCTGGTGCTCTTGGCCTTCTAGATGGCAGAGATTGTAGGTTTGGAAGGTTCTGCCTAACCTTGGTGAGTTTCTACAGTATATCTTGCAGATGGTACACATGGCTGACACAGTGCATCGGTGGTGGAGGGGGTGAATCTACATAGCACCTGGGGAGACAGAGGCACTGACCACACCTGGGGAGACAGATACCGCACCTGGGGAGACAGATACCGCACCTGGGGAGACAGAGACCACACCTGGGGAGACAGAGACAGTGCCTGCGGAGATAGAGACAGCATCTGGGAGACAGATAGAGACAGCATCAGATCGCACCTGGGGAGACAGATACCGCACCTGGGGAGACAGAGACCATGCCTGGGGAGACAGATACCACACATGGGGAGATCACACCTGGGGAGACTGAGATCGCACCTGGGGAGACAGATACCACACCTGGGGAGACAAAGATCGTACCTGGGGAGACAGAGATCGCACCTCGGGAGACAAGGACCACACCTGGGGATACAGACAGTGCCTGGAGAGATAGAGACAGCGTCTGGGAGACAGGTACTGCACCTGGGGAGTCGAAAACCATGCCTGGGGAGATAGAGACAGCACCTGGGAGACAGAGACCATTCCTGGGGAGACAGAGATTCACCTGGGGAGACAAAAAATGCACCTGGGGAGACAGAGACCGTGTCTGGGGAGACAGGGATCGCACCTGGGGACATAGAGACCATGCCTGGGGAGACAGAAACAACACTTGTGGAGACAGAGGCAATGACAGGGGAGACAAGGACAGAGATCGCACCTGGGGAGACAGACATCGCACCTGGGGAGCCAGAGACCACCTGGGAGACAGAGACCACACTTGGGGAGACAGAGACAAGCCAGAATTAATTGTGCAAACATGGCTACTCACCTCCTCGGCTCCCACAGATGCCCTTCCGGCCAGCGCACGTTTATCAAAAGGAGTATTATCGGCGCCAGCATGAGCACTTGATGGGGAAGCCGCTGAATGACGGGAGGCCACTAGATATGGGGAGGCTCTCATAGAACATAGAACATAGAAAATACAGCACAGATCAGGCCCTTCGGCCCACGATGTTGTGCCGAACTTTTGTCCTAGATTAAGAACAAATTAATCTACACCCCATCATTCTACCATAATCCATGTACCTATCCAATAGCCGCTTGAAGGTCCCTAATGTTTCCGACTCAACTACTTCCACAGGCAGTGCATTCCATGCCCCCACTACTCTCTGGGTAAAGAACCTACCTCTGACATCCCCCCTATATCTTCCACCATTCAACTTAAATCTATGTCCCCTTTTAATGGTTTGTTCCACCCAGGGAAAAAGTCTGACTGTCGACTCTATTCCCCTGATCATCTTATAAAACTCTATCAATTCGCCCCTCATCATTCTCCGTTCTAATGAGAAAAGGCCTAGCACCCTCAGCCTTTCCTCATAAGACCTACTCTCCATTCCAGGCAACATCCTGGTAAATCTCCTTTGCACCTTTTCTAAAGCTTCCACATCCTTCCTAAAATGAGGCGACCAGAACGGCACACAGTACTCCAAATGTGGCCTGACCAAGGTTTTGTACAGCTGCATCATCACCTCACGGCTCTTAAATTCAATCATAGAATTTACAGTGCAGAAGGAGGCCATTTGGCCCATCGAGTCTGCACTGGCTCTTGGAAAGAGCACCCTACCCAAGGTCAACACCTCCACCCTACCCCCATAACCCAGTAACCCCACCCAACACTCTGCGAATGAACGCCAGCACACCATAGGATTTCTTCACAGCTCTATCCACTTGAGTGGCAACTTTCAAAGATCTATGAACATAGACCCCAAATTCTCTCTGCTCCTCCACATTGCCAAGAACCCTACCGTTAACCCTGTATTCCGCATTCATATTTGTCCTTCCAAAATGGACAGCCTCACACTTTTCAGGGTTAAACTCCATCTGCCACTTCTCCGCTCAGCTCTGCATCCTGCAGCCGACAACAGCCCTCCTCACTATCCACAACTCCACCAATATTCGTATCGTCTGCAAATTTACTGACCCACCTTTCAACTCCCTCATCCAAGTCATTAATGAAAATCACAAACAGCAGAGGACCCAGAACTGATCCCTGCGGTACACCACTGGTAACTGGGTTCCCGGCTGAATATTTGCCATCCACCATCACTCTCTGACTTCTATTGGTTAGCCAGTTCGTTATCCAATTGGCCAAATTTCCCACTATCCCATTCCTCCTTACTTTCTGCATAAGCCTACAATGGGGAACCTTATCAAATGCCTTACTAAAATCCATGTACACTACATCCACTGCTTTACCTTCATCCACATGCTTGGTCACCTCCTCAAAGAATTCAATAAGACGTGTGAGGCAAGACCTAACCCTCAAAAATCTGTGCATACTATCCCTAATCAAGCAGTGTCTTTCCAGATGCTAGAAATCCTATCCCTCAGTACCCTTTTCATTACTTTGCCTACCACCGAAGTAAGACTAACTGGCCTTTAATCCCCAGGGTTATCCCTATTCCCTTTTTTGAACAGGGGTATGACATTCGCCGCTCTCCAATCCCCTGGTACCACCCCTGTTGACAGTGAGGAGGAAAAGATCATTGCCAACGGCTCTGCAATTTCATCTCTTGCTTCCCATAGAATCCTTGGATATATCCCGTCAGGCCCGGGGGACTTGTCTATCCTCAGGTTTTTCAAAATGCCCAACACATCTTCCTTCCTAACAAGTATCTCCTCGAGCTTATCAGTCTGTTTCACACTGTCCTCTCCAACAATATGGCTCCTCTTATTCGTAAATACTGAAGAAAAGTACTCGTTCAAGACCTCTCCTATCTCTTCAAACTCAATACACAATCTCCAGCTACTGTCCTTGATCGGACCTGCCCTCACTTTAGTCATTCTCATATTTCTCACATAGGTGTAAAAGGCCTTGGGGTTTTCCTTGATCCTACCCGCCAAAGATTTTTCATGCCCTCTCTTCGCTCTCCTAATCCCTTTCTTTCGTTCCCTCCTGGCTATCTTGTATCCCTCCAGCGCCCTGTCTGAACCTTGTTTCCTCAGCCTTACATAAGTCTCCTTCTATCTCTTAACAAGACCTTCAACTTCTCTTGCCAACCATGGTTCCCTCACTTGACAATCTCTTCCCTGCCTGACAGGGACATACATATCAAGGACACAAAGTATCTGTTCCTTGAACAAGTTCCACATTTCAATTGTGTCTTTCCCTGACAGCCTATGTTCCCAACTTATGCACTTCAGTTCTTGTCTGACAGCATCGTATTTACCCTTCCCCCAATTGTAAACCTTGCCCTGTTGTACGCACCTATCCCTCTCCATTACTAAAGTGAAAGTCACAGAATTGTGGTCACTATCTCCAAAATGTTCCCCGACTAACAAATCTATCACTTGCCCTGGTTCATTACCAAGTAGTAAATCCAATACGGCCTCACCTCTGGTCGGGCAATCTCCATACTGTGTTAGAAAAGCTTCCTGGACACACTGCACAAACACCACCCCATCCAAACTATTTGATCTAAAGAGTTTCCACTCAATATTTGAGAAGTTGAAGTCACCCATGACTACTACCCTGTGACTTCTGCACCTTTCCAAAATCGGTTTCCCAATCTGTTCCTCCACATCTCTGCTGCTATTGGGGGGGGGGGGGGGGGGGGGGCCTATAGAAAACTCCCAACAAGGTGACTGCTCCTTTCCTATTCCTGAATTCAACCCATACTACCTCAGTCGGCAGATCCTCCTCGAACTGCCTTTCTGCAGTTTTTATACTATCTCTAATTAACAATGTCACCCCTCCACCTCTTTTACCACCCTCCCTAATCTTATTGAAACATCTAAAACAAGGAACCTCCAACAACCATTCCTGCCCCTCACCATGCAGCACGGTAGCACAGCTCCAGGGTCCCAGGTTCGATTCCCGGCTGGGTCACTGTCTGTGTGGAGTCTGCACGTCCTCCCCGTGTGTGCGTGGGTTTCCTCCGGGTGCTCTGGTTTCCTCCCACAGTCCAAAGACGTGCGGGTTAGGTGGATTGGCTATGCTAAATTGCCCGTAGTGTCCTAAAATGTAAGGTTGTTGGGTTACGGGTATAGGGTGGATGCGTGGGTTTGAGTGTTGTGATCATTGCTCGACACAACATCGAGGGCCGAAGGGCCTGTTCTGTGCTGTACTGTTCTATGTTCTATGTCTATGTCTAGTCCCAAGTACCAATCCATGCCTTAAGTTCACCCACCTTATTCCCGATGCTTCTTGCGTTGAAGTATACACACTTCAACCCATCTCCCTGCCTGCAAGTGCTCTCCTTTGTCAGTGTTACCTTCCCCACTGCCTCACTTCACGCTTTGACGTCCTGAACATCGGCTACCTTAGTTGCTGGACTACAAATCCGGTTCCCATTCCCCTGCCAAATTAGTTTAAACCCTCCCGAAGAGTACTAGAAAACCTCCCTCCCAGGATATTGGTGCCCCTCTGGTTCGGATGCAACCCGTCCTGCTTGTACAGGTCTCACCTTCCCCAGAATGCGCTCCAATTATCTAAATACCTGAAGCTCTCCCCTACACCATTCCTGCAGCCACGTGTTCAACTGCTCTCTCTCCCTATTCCTAGCCTCGCTGTCATGTGGCACCGGCAACAAACCAGAGATGACAACTCTGTCTGTCCTGGCTTTTAACTTCCAGCCTAATTCCCTAAACTCATTTATTACATCCACACCCCTTTTCCTACCTACATCGTTGGTACCAATATGCACCACGACTTCTGGTTGCTCCCCTTTAAGGATCCTGAAGACACGATCTGAGATGTCATGGACCCTGGCACCCGGGAGGCAACAAACCATTTGAGAATCTCGCTCATGCCCACATAACCGCCTGTCTGTACCTCTAACTATTGAGTCCCCTACAACTAGTGCTCTCCTAATCTCCACCCTTCCCTTCTGAGCCCCAAGCCGGACCTCATGCCAGAGACGCGGTCACTGCAGCCCACCCCTGCTGGGCAATCCCCCCCCAACAGTATCCAAAGCGGTATACTTATTGTTGAGAGGAACAGCCACAGAGGATCCCTGCACTGACTGCTTCCTCCTCTTCCCACCTCTCACTGTTACCCAGCTACCTTTGTTCTCAGGTGTAACTATGTCCCTGTAGCTTCGATCTATCAGCCCCTCAGCTTCCCGAATGATCCTCAGTTCATCCAGCTCCAGCTCCAGTTCCCTAACACGGCCTGTGAGGAGCTGGAGATGGCTGCACTTCCCGCAGGTGAAGTCAGCAAGGACACCGGTGGTCTCCCTTACCTCGAACATTCTGCAGGAGGAACATTCCACTGCCCTCGCTGCCATCACCTCTACTTAGTCTCCCAGTAAAAGAGAAAGGGAAAAAAAATAGCTTACCTGCTCACAGAACTGAGTCTTTATTTTAGGTTGGAGGAGGAGGGAGGATGGGAGACACTACACATGTAGTGTCTCGGGTTTCCTCACCGTTCAGATTTATTGGGTAATATAAACCTTCCCAGGTCTCCCCACGGCCGACTTCCGGTTTCCTGCTGCTCTGAGAAAAAAAGATCCGAAAAAGTACGTTAAAAATCAAAAACTCCGCTTACCTTCCAGCTCTCCCCTCCAGAAATCGCTCCCCTCTCTGCCCGCTCCACTGGAAGAATTGTATGGAAATAGGACTTAAGTATTGATAATTGGTTTCTCGCCACGCTACGGCAAGATCCTGATTTTGCTTACGGGAGCGGACCGCTTGCATCAGAAACTGTTTGGCGACTGGCGCAGTTCTCGTTTTCTGCCTCTCCCGCTTTTCACCGGCCTCACTTCACATAAGCGAGAGCACGAGACCGGAGAATCGAGCGCAGAGACCGCGCCTGGGGAGGCAAAGACCCCGCCAGGGGCGACAGAGTCAGCACCTGGGGAGACAGAGACAGCACCTGGGGAGACAAAGTCCCCAAATGGGGAGACAGAGACCGTGCCTGAGGGGACAGAGACCGTGTCTGGGGAGACAGGGACCGTGCCTGGGGAGACAGAGACCGTGGCTGGGGAGACAGGGACCGTGCCTGGGGAGACAGAGACCGCGCCTGGGGAGACAGAGACCGTGCCTGGGGAGACAGAGACCGTGCCTGGGGAGACAGAGACCGTGGCCGGGGAGACAGAGACCGTGCCTGGGGAGACAGAGACCGTGGCTGGGGAGACAGGGACCGTGCCTGGGGAGACAGAGACCGTGCCTGGGGAGACAGAGACCTTGCCTGCGGAGACAGAGACCGTGCCTGTGGGGACAGAGACCGTACCTGGGGAGACAGGGACCGTGCCTGGGGAGACAGGGACTGTCTGGGAAGACAGACCGTGTCTGATGGGACAGAGACCGTGTCTGGGGAGACAGGGACTGTCTGGGAAGACAGACCGTGTCTGAGGGGACAGAGACCGTGTCTGGGGAGACAGGGACCGTGCCTGGGGAGACAGAGACCATGTCTGGGGAGACAGAGACCTTGCCTGGGGAGACAGAGACCGTGCCAAAGGGACAGAGACCGTGCCTGGGGAGACAGAGGCCGTGTCTGGGGAGACAGAGACCGTGCCTGGGGAGACAGAGACCATGTCTGGGGAGACAGAGACCGTGGCCGGGGAGGCAGAGACCGTGCCTGGGGAGACAGAGACCGTGCGTAGGGAGACAGGGACCGTGCCTGGGGAGACAGAGACCGTGCCTGGGGAGACAGAGACCTTGCCTGGGGAGACAGAGACCGTGCCTGGGGAGACAGAGACCGTGCCAAAGGGACAGAGACCGTGCCTGGGGGGACAGAGGCCGTGTCTGGGGAGACAGAGACCGTGCCTGGGGAGACAGAGACTGTGTCTGGGGAGACAGAGACCGTGCCTGGGGAGACAGAGACCGTGCCTGTGGGGACAGAGACCGTGCCTGGGGAGACAGAGACCGTACCTGGGGAGACAGGGACCGTGCCTGGGGAGACAGAGACCGTGTCTGGGGAGACAGAGACCGTACCTGGGGAGACAGGGACCGTGCCTGGGGAGACAGGGACTGTCTGGGAAGAGGGACCGTGCCTGGGAAGACAGAGACCGTGGCTGGGGAGACAGGGACCATGCCTGTGGGGACAGAGACCGTGCCTGGGGAGACAGAAACCGTGTCTGGGGAGACAGAGACCTTGCCTGGGGAGACAGAGACCGTGCCTGTGGGGACAGAGACCGTGCCTGGGGAGACAGAAACCGTGCCTGGGGAGACAGAGACCGTGCCTTGGGAGACAGGGACCATGTCTGGGGAGACAGAGACCGTGGCTGGGGAGACAGAGACCGTGCCTGGGGAGACAGGGACCGTGCCTGGGGAGACAGAGACCGTGCCTGGGGAGACAGAGACCGTGCTTGGGGAGACAGAGACCTTGCCTGGGGAGACAGAGACCGAGCCTGAGGGGACAGAGACAGCCGTTGTGCCAATTGTGTGTTAGGCCACTCCCACCAATCAAGTCAGGAAGTCGAGGCAACTGCGGACAAGAGTGTGCCTGATGTGTATAATGTCTGAACCTGTCTTGGCAGTCACTCATTCGCTCTTTCTTCCATCCCAGATACCAGCATGAAGACAGGGTGTCCAGCCCCTTTAATATCCCGCACGGGATTTACGGGGTGGGAATGATATATTCCCCGGGATCCTTGCGGAGTACGAGTTCCCCCACAGAGGGGCAGGGAAACTCCATTTAGCATTGTGTCAAAGGTCGGCCACTATGGCACTGACCAGAGAGAGATCCAGTGGGGATCTACGGCGAAGTGTATATACCGTTATTGTAAATAAATCAACAATCCTTATTTTACTCGGTGTGGATTCCTGCTCTCCTTATTAAACCTCCTCCACAGATGAAAACCCCAGATCTCAGGCCACCCCAGAGGAGGCAGAGGAGACTTTCACATCTGTAGAGCATTAGCAGTGGTCACCAGCTTCGAGACACATACACATTGAGAGTTCACCAGTGGGTTTGGCGTCACTCACTGACGGTCATTTCACTGATGCTTCTTCACAGCAGCGGGGGAGGCAGCGAGAGCTGAAGGTCTTTGGCACTCAGACACTGCTGGATAACAGGACTCTGTAGAGTAGCAGTAGCACATTGGTTAGCACAGTTGCTTCACAGCTCCAGGGTCCCAGGTTCGATTCCCACCTTGGGTCACTGTTTGTGCAGAGTCTGCACGTCCTCCCCGTGTGTGTGTGGGTTTCCTCCGGGTGCTCCAGTTTCCTCTCACAGTCCACAGACGTGCAGGTGAGGTGGATTGGCCATGATAAATTGCCCTTAGTGTGCAAAGAAAGTTAGGTTGGGGTTACAAGGATTGTGTTTATTGGGTGCTACATAAATGACCTGGAGGAAGGTATAGGTGGTCTGATTAGCAAGTTTGCAGATGATACTAAGATTGGTGGAGTTGCAGATAGCGAGGAGGACTGTCAGAGAATACAACAAAATATAGATAGATTGGAGAGTTGGGCAGAGAAATGGCAGATGGAGTTCAATCTAGGCAAATGCGAGGTGATGCATTTTGGAAGAACAAATTCAAGAGCGGACTATATGGTCAATGGAAGGGTCTTGGGGAAAATTGATGTGCAGAGAGATCTGGGAGTTCAGGTCCATTGTACCCTGAAGGTGGCAACGCAGGTTGATAGAGTGGTCAAGAAGGCATACAGCATGCTTGCCTTCATCGGACGGGGTATTGAGTACAAGGGTTGGCAGGTCATGTTACAGTTGTATAGGACTTTGGTTCGGCCACATTTGGAATACTGCGTGCAGTTCTGGTCGCCACATTACCAGAAGGATGTGGATGCCTTGGAGAGGGTGCAGAGGAGGTTCACCAGGATGTTGCCTGGTATGGAGGGTGCTAGCTATGAAGAAAGGTTGAGTAGATTAGGATTGTTTTCGTTGGAAAGACGGAGGTTGAGGGGGGACCTGATTGAGGTCTACAAAATTATGAGAGGTATGGACAGGGTGGATAGCAACAAGCTTTTCCCAAGAGTGGGGGTGTCAGTTACAAGGGGTCACGATTTCAAGGTGAGAGGGGGAAAGTTTAAGGGAGATGTGCGTGGAAAGTTTTTTACGCAGAGGGTAGTGGGTGCCTGGAACGCTTTACCAGCGGAGGTGGTAGAGGCGGGCACGGTAGCATCATTTAAGAAGCATCTAGACAGGTATATGAATGGGCGGGAACAGAGGGAAGTAGACCTTGGAAAATAGGAGACAGGTTTAGATAAAAGATCTGCATCGGCGCAGGCTGGGAGGGCCGAAGGGCCTGTTCCTGTGCTGTAATTTTCTTTGTTCTTTGAGACTCGATGGGCTGAATGGCCTCCTTTTGCATTGTAAATTCTATGATTCTATGATGAGTATCTGCAATCAGCCCTTGGCCATCACCTGAAGGTTTAACAAGACGGAGGGGAGCATCAGGCAGAGCTGTCAGAGTCCCTCAAAAGAGTGGCAGGAGCGTGTCCACGTGGTCTCTTATGCCATAGCTCTGACATGTGAACACCTCCAGGGCGCCATTGGAACTGTGGTGGTTGCCTTGGAGACCCAGGTCAAGCAGAATGCACAGTTTCTGCCGGATTTGTGCTCAGAGCTGTATTCCATTGCTCTCGCTATGGCTGCCTTTCAGCCATGGCTAAACACAAGGGAATGGGGAATCTTGACCCTACTCCAGATGCCCCTTCCACTCAAGTAGTGAGGGAGGGGCCCTTGGGTAGCCAAAGGGAGGAGGAATGTCAGACGGACATCCCAAGGTATGGAACCAGGAAACTCCAAGGGTGTTGTTCCACACACCCTCTGAGCGTGACCCCATCAACTCCAGCAGGCCAGGCTGAGGAGGGTGCACCTGCCCCTCAGCAGGTCATTGCCCACCAGGCTTCAAACCTCCAGGGAGTGCCTGCCAAAGTCATCTGAGGCAGCAGGGCATGGCAGTCAGCAGGCTGCCCCCATCTCTGCAGTCCATGTCGGGAATGCACTCAGATGTACTGGTAAAGTTAGAAAAATGAAGAAGTTCCGAATGCACACTGGTGGCACAATCAACGTATACAGTTTCAACACTTGTAAATATCTGTTAACTTTCACTGTCTGCTTTCATTCTTGCCGTGAGTTGCTTTAATGATTACGCACATTCATCCCTTCCAGGTGAAGGACATGCTGGTGGACCAAGGATGGGTCCCTCCCCCTAATTCATGCCTGCTCATGGAGACACCTCTCTTTAACAAGGGTGACGAGAGCCCCGACATTCTATAGTGAGAGATTTGCCTTTTCACAGAAATTGACAGCAGACTAAACCTCAGTGAGATGTAGGTTGAGTGACAAGTTGAGGACTTGGTTCAGTCAGGAATTTGATGCACAGAGAAAAGAGGAGCTCCTTTTTTGACTTTTTTCAAAAGCAGTGGTAATGTAAATCACAATATAAATCTAGAGGTGTGTGGTAGTCACCACTGTTGTATATATATTGCATATGAGGTGTATTACGGTAAGGCTTCTGTACTACAGGTACGGGGGTAGATCCCTGCCTGCTGGCTCCGCCCAGTAGGCGGAGTATAAATGTGTGTGCTCACCGAGCTGCAGCCATTTCAGCAGCAGCTGCGGGAGACTACACATCTCTGCGTAATAAAGCCTCGATTACACTCTACCCTCGTCTCATCGAAATTGATAGTGCATCAATTTATTACACAGAGATTTTAAAACTATGGATCCCCGCCTCAAGCCTGATTGCCTGCAGCTGCACCCTCAAGCAGACAACACCAAGTCGGCCTTCGCACAATGGCCGCCCCCAATTTGAATTGCTGCCAAGATTGTCTCGATATCTTCAGTGTGGATGCCACCACCAGATTCCCTGAGTACTTCCCCAGACAAAAAGGTAGAGAAACTGCAACCAACGCCCTTAGCCCTGACCCCCTACACGAGCTCAACTCCATCCAAGAACAACAAAGAACAAAGAAAAGTACAGCACAGGAACAGGCCCTTCGGCCCTCCAAGCCTGCGCAGGCAATGCTGCCCGTCTAAATTTAAATCTTCTACACTTCCGGGGTCCGTATCTCTCTATTGCCATCCTATTCATGTATTTGTCAAGATGCCCCTTAAACGTCACTATCGTCCCTGCTTCCACCACCTCCTCCGGCAGCGAGTTCCAGGCACCTACTACCCTCTGTGTAAAAAACTTGTCTCGTACATCTCCTCTAAACCTTGCCACTCACACCTTAAACCTATGTCCCTTAGTAATTGACCCCTCTACCCTGGGAAAAAGTCTGACTATCCACTCTGTCTATGACCCTCATAATTTTGTAGACCTCTATCAGGTCGCCACTCAACCTCTGTTGTTCCAGTGAGAACAAATCGTGTTTATTCAACCGCTCCTCATAGCTAATGCCCTCCAAACCAGGCAACATCCTGGTAAATCTCTTCTGCACCCTCTCTAAAGCCTCCACATCCTTCTGGTAGTGTGGCGACCAGAATTGAACACTATACTCCAAGTGTGGCCTAACTAAGGTTCTATACAGCTGCAAAGTGACTTGCCAGTTTTTATACTCAATGCCCCGGCCAATGAAGGCAAGTATGCCGTATGCCTTCTTGACTACCTTCTCCACCTGTGTTGCCCCTTTCAGTGACCTGTGGACCTGTACACTTAGATCTCCAAACGATCTAATCCTGCTGTATCCTCTGAAAGTCCTCATTGCTATCCGCAATTCCACCAACCTTTGTGTCATCTGCAAACTTACTAATCAGACCAGTTACATTTTCCTCCAAATCATTTATATATACTACGAACAGCAAAGATACCAGCACTGATCCCTGCGGAACACCACTAGTCACAGTCCTCCAATCAGAAAAGCACCTTTCCACTGCTACTCTCTGCCTTCTATGACCAAGCCAATTCTGTATCCATCTTGCCAGCTCACCTCTGATCTGAACCCATAAAGCCTCCCAATCCCCACACCAACCCCGAACCTTCAGCATTCGCCACCCAATAATAATATATCGGGCTGGATTCTCCGCTGGCGGAATTCTCCGTTGCGCCAGCAGCGTACTCATGCCCGAGGATTTCCCGAGGAGTGGGGCTGCCCAAAATGGGAAACCCCATTGGCTGGCTGCCGGGACGGAGAATCCCGCTGTCAGCGGGGGCCATGTCGCACCAGAAAACTGGTGCAGCGGGACAGAGAATCCGACCCACCATGTTTGGCAATGCCAAGCCCCCCCCCGACTGCCTATCCCTCTGAAGGACTGTGATTTTTCTCCAGGGCCGCACACAGCAGTGACTTCCAGAGATTGATCTTCAATTGCTGGAGGCTCCAGGCTGATCCTGGAGGATTAGTAACACTAACGATCAGCCCCCAACCTCTCCCCTCCACCCCTCCTCCCAGTCTTCCCTCCGTGTTTCCCCCCCCACCACCCAACACTTCAACTATTCCTTTGGCCACCTCCCTCATTTACCCGCTGCCGCAATTGATGAATGTTTACTCGGTGGTAGGATCACCCAGCACGGGAGGCGGCCAATCAGCCCACTGTCCCTCAGCTGGACCTTCAGCCCAATTAGTCTCAGCCGCCTGTAGGTTGATATTGCAAACAAAATTAAAATCACTTTCAATTGCCAGCCACTCGGCTTGATGCTAATTGTGTGTGTTTATTAACTGTTGAGGCATTAATAATCATGAACAAAACAGGATTAAACGCATCCAGAAGCCAAAAAATGTTTCTCCGTCACTACTGTAATAGCAAACAATCTCACTTATAACCTGACCACTGGTGTGCACAGAGCAAATCTGCTTCCATATTCAAGCAGCTTTTATTGACACCTCAACAGCTCAAGATAACCTCCTTCGCTCAAGATAACTATTCCCACCTCTCAAGACATGAAGCTGCATTGATCGGGGTCCCTCAGGCACCGTGGCTCTGTTCATCAGCTGCCCAGCTGGGTATCTCCTCAATCCTGCAAGGACAGCAGCCCTGAGAAGCTGGCATCGCTCCTGCTGTGCGTGGGCAGAATGCCTTTCCGCTCTATCTCCCCACACTGCTCTGTTGTCAGTCTGCAGACCTTGTCAGCCAGCACGGTGTGCAGCCTCTGCTCAGCATGAACAGGGCAGAATCAGCAGTCATGTGACTACTTTCTAAAGCAGCAGAAACCCTGGTTATTTGGGAAGAAAATGCAATGGGCAGAAAATATTTACCGTAATAAATAATAAAACAAGCATACAGTGTTTAGTAAGAGCACGGGGAGTCCACACTGAATAAGATTAAAACAGTTTTGTCTATTTGCAGTAAAGTTATAGACAACTCCAGGTGGATCCCTGCCAAATCTCTCCCTCTGCTCGGTGCCTTACTGGCCGACCTATTATACATACCTGAATGGGTGTCGAGGTGCAACCGTGGGGAACTTCTGGTGCTCCTGACAGATGGAGCACTGTTGGGCCAATGTCTCGATATTCATGTCCAAACCCAGCCACCAGATGTAGCTTTTCACCAACATCTTCCTTTTGGACACTCCTGGCGGCCCGTTGTGAGGGTCCTGTAATAATATGTATATAGGTGCGCCAGTAAAGGGTTAATTATTACTTCTCAGTGTTAGTCAAACATTAGAGGGCAATACCAGTTCCCAGTATAAATATCAGGGCGGCATTCTCTGACCACCCCCCACCCAGTTGGAGTATCGCCGAGGGGGGGTCGTTGGCAGCGCCCCCCCCCCCCCCCCCCCCACCCCACCCCAAGCGATTCTCCGGCCCACGATGGGCCGAGTGGCCACCCGTTTTCGGCCAGTCCCGCCGGTGTAAATCACAACAGGTCCTTACCGGCAGGACCTGGCTCCACAGGAGTCCTCAGGGGGTGCGGGGCGATCTGGCCCCGGGAGGTGGCCCCATGGTGGCCTGGCCCGTGATCGGGGCCCACCGATCCGCAGGCGGGCCTGTGCCCGGATTCCGCCCCAGATCTCAGATTGGGTTACAGGGATAGGGTGCCCCAGATTGGGTTACAGGGACAGGGTGGAAATGAGGGCTTAAGTGGGTCGGTGCAGACTCAATGGGCGAAATGGCCTGCTTCTGTACTGTATGTTCTATGTTCTTTCCAAATGGGACTATGTCTCCACGTCGGCGTAAATACGCTGGTGTTTCACTCTGATGATTCCTGTGAAAAAGTGGAGCCGATTCACTGACCTGCAGGGGCTAGCAGGGAGCCAGAGAAGTTCATGCAGCTTTAGATGCGGATACGGGCCCCCGCACGTCCGGTTTTGAGTACGCGCATGCCGGCAGCCTCCAGCGGCTACGCCAAGCCCCATTGCGGACTCAGACCGCATAGGCAGATTCAAAATGTAGACCAACCCCCCCCCCCCCCCCCCCCCAAATCGGTCGCGTGCCTGATGATCTAATCGCACTGATCTGTCCCCCACCCGCCTATAAGACCACCCCCCCCCCCACCCCCCACCCCCCCAGTGTCCGATCCCCCTGCCCCCCACCAGGGCGGCTGCGGACTGAGTCCACAGCCGTCATGTGAGCTTCCCGAACAGCGGTAGGTGGTTGGAACTATGCCATCGGGGGCGGCACGGTGGCACAATGGTTAGCATTGCTGCCTAAGGCGCTGAGGACCCGGGTTCGAATCCCGGCCCTGGGTCACTGTCTGTGAGCAGTTTGCACGTTCTTCCCGTGTCTGCGTGGGTTTCACCCCCACAACCCAAAGATGTGCAGATTAGGTGGATTGGCCACGTTAAATTGCCCCTTAATTGGAAACAATGAATTGGATATTCTAAAAAAAATTTTAAAAATGAAAAGAACCATGCCATCGGGAACTCGGCCGGTCGCTGGGCGGGCCTCTGGCAATGTGCCCCCAGCCGCGCGGAGTACTCCGCGACCATGCCAATTCTCGGGTCCTGGAGAATTGCCGAACCCGCGCCAGGCCTGATTTCAGTGTGAAATTGGATTCTCCGCCCCCGCGCCAAACACGATTTCGGTGCAGGACTGCAGAGAATCCAGCCCAATACATTTAGTTCCCTCGTCCAAATCATTAACAGATCCCTGCGGTACCCCACTAGTCACTGCCTGCCAATCAGAAAAAGACTCATCATTACTTCCATAAGTACTCTGGGATGAAGATTATCAGGCCCTGGGTCCGCCTTCAATCCCATTAATTTCCCCAAAACCATTTCTTTTCTAACACTAATTTCCTTCAGCTCCTCATTAAAACACATGTTTCTCAGAACCTCTGGTACTTTATTCATGTCTTCCTTTGTGAAGGCGGAAGCAAAGTACAGAACATAGAACATACAGTGCAGAAAGAGGCCATTCGGCCCATCGATTCTGCGCCGACCCACATAAGCCCTCACTTCCACCCTATCTCCGAAACCCAATAACCACACCTAACCTTTTGTACACTAAGGGTAATTTATCATGGCCAATCCACCTAACCTGTATGTCTTTGGACTGTGGGAGGAAACCGGAGCACCCAGAGGAAACCCACGCAGACACGGGGAGAGTGTGCAGACTCTACACAGACAGTGACCCAGCGGGGAATCGAACCTGGGACCCTGGTGCTGTGCTAGACACTTGTGCTACCGTGCTGCCCTACAAATTTAGTTCCTCAGCCATTTCTTTGTTCCCTGTTATGAATGTCTCCATTTCTGACTGTAAGGGTCCTACATTAGTTTTTACCAATCTTTTTCTCTTCACATACCTATAGAAACTTTTACAGTCAGTTTTTATGTTTCCCGCTAGTTTAATTTTCAAATTGGATTTCACCCTTCTTAATCAAACATTTGATCTGCCTTTGCTGAATTTTAAACTATTGCCAATCCTTAGGTCTATTGCTTTTTCTAGCTAATTTGTATGTCTCTTCTTTGAATATAATACTATCTCTAATTTCCCTTGCAAGCCATGGTTTGAGCACAGTTCCCTTTCTACTCTTGCATCAAATAGTTCCCACCCTTGGTCACCTTGGAGCCATGCCTTCGTAATCCCAACTATATCATATCCCTTTACATCTATCTGCACAACTAATTCATCCATTTTATTTTGAATGCTCCGCGAGTTCAGGTACAAAACCTGAAAGCCACTCCTTTTAACGTACCTTGTCCTGTCCCTACTCTTTTTTAAAGTGTTATTATCTGATACAGGCCCTTAATTTCTCTGACTATCATTTTTCTTATTCTCCTTTCTGTCTTTTTATCTTGTTCTTGATTCCTCCTGTTCTGAATCCTTACATAGGTTCCCATCCCCCTGCCATATTAGTTTCTACCCTCCCCAACCGTTCCAGCAAGTACCCCCTCCCAAGGACATCGTTCCCGGTCTTGCCCAGGTATAACCCATCCAATTTGTATAGGTCCTAGCTACTCCAGAACCAGTCCCAATGCCCCAGGAATCTGAAACCCTCCCCCTCACACCATTTCTTCAGCCATGTAATCATCCAATACATCCTATTATTTTCACTCTAGCATGTGGCACTGTTAATAATCCTGAGATCCTTTGAAGTCCGACTACTCAACTTTCTTCCCAACTCCCTATATTCTACTTTCAGGACTCGGCTGTTCACCCTCCCTCTCCAGAATGTCCTGTACCCACTCCGAGACATTCTTGACCCTAGCACAAGGGAGACAACATACCATCTTGGAGTCTATTGTGCCGCCACAGAAACACCAATCTATTCCCCTTACAATTGAATCCCCTATAACTATTGCATTCCCACACTTTTTGCTCCTCCCCTCTGTGGCAGAACCAACCGTGGTGCAACATATTTGGATGTTGCTGTTTTTCCTTGAGGTCATTCCCCTCAACAGTATCTAAAACGGTATATCTGTTTGCAGGGGAATGGCCACTGGAGATTCCCGCACTGCCTGCCTCGCTCTCTTGCTCTGCCTGGTGGTCACCCATTCCCTTCCTGCCTGTGGAGTCTGAGTCCGCGGTGTGACCACCTCTTTTTATGTGTTATCCACAACACTATCCACTCACGGATGCTGCAGTGTCCCCAGCCGCCGCTCCAGCTTCGAAACTCGGCTTCCAGGAGGTGCAGCTGGAATGAGATGAAATTAAATGAAAATCGCTTATTGTCACAAGTAGGCTTCAAATTAAGTTATTCGGGGAGGCTGGTACGGGAATTGAACCGTGCTGCTGGCCTGCCTTGGTCTGCTTTAAAAGCCAGCTCTAATGAGACGTGATCTCATTGAAACGTATTCAATCCTGTGGGGATTTGATCGGGATGATAAAGGGAGGAAGTTTCCACTTGAGGGAGAGGCCAGAACTAAAGGACACAGTTTAAAAATGGGAGGTCTACCATTTAAGATGGAGATGAGGAAAAATTGTTCTCTCAGAGGGTTACATTAGTCTGGAATTCTCTTTCTCAGAAAGCAGTGGCAGCTGGGTCATTGACGTATTAAAGCTGAGTTCGATGGATTTGTGATGGAGAAGGGAGTCGAGGTTTATGGGGGTCAGGCAAAAACATGGAGTTCTGACCACAACCAGATCCGCCATTGAATGGCTGAACAGGCTTGAAGGGCCGAATGGCGTACTCCTGCTACAGAGTGCGATGTTCCTAACATACTGGAAATACTCTATAGGTCAGACAGCTCCTGTGGAGGGAGATAAACAGAGTTCATGTTTCAGATCATTGCATCAGAAAATGTGTAATTTGATTCATGAGTTATCCATTATTCATCGCAGCTGGAATAATCAAATTGGATTCATCTTGAACCTTTCAACAGATTAAAAAAGGAAATGGCAAAAGGCTTCATGAAAGGCCAGCAAACAAGAATAGGTTCACAAAAAGAGATGTAAATGATGTGAAAACAAATAACCTCACCCATCTCATTTTCAATGGCGTATGCCACTTGATATGGCTGATTCGAAATGAGTTACCATGCCAACAGAAAGCAAGTAAACTTAAATCAAATTCTGCCCGGCCTTTAATGTAAGACAGATCAGGCCTCGCATCTGTGAAATAGGAAGGTATTCTGAAGTGGGTTTGTTCATAGACCACTGCAGCTTGAAAGGAAACCCTTTGAACTGTTCCAACCGATCAATCATACAAAGCACATTTATGAATAAATATGGCAGCAATGAAATTGAATATGGATAATCCTGAGTATAATTACACCAATTACACTGATAGATATCGAACCAATACCTTCAAACCAGAAAATCAAGTCAAATACTTGTGTAAAACCAAGACAAACTAATAGACAAACTAATGGCTTTTCATTTGATGATAAAATAAGGTGCAATAATCCATAGAATTCCGACAGAAGGAGACCTTTCAGCCCATCAGGTCTGCACCGGTCCTCTGAAAGAGCACGCTACCCAGGTCCACTCCCCTGCCCTATCCCCATAACCCCACCTAACCTGCACATCTTTGGTCTGTGGGAGGAAACTGGAGCACCCAGAGTAAACACCCACACACGCACGGGAGAACGTGACAGATAGTCACCCGAGGTCAGAATTGAGCCCGTATCCCTGGCACTATGAGGCAGCAATGCTAATCTACAAGGCAAAGGAGGCCATTCGGCCCATTGATCTCCACCGACCCTCTGAAAGAGCATCTCACCTAGGCCCACTCCCCAGCCCTATCCCTGGAACCCCACCTGCACATTTTTTTTCCTTTATTCGTAATTGGGATGTGGGCATCGTTGGCTGTGCCCCAGCATTTATTCATAAGTTCATAAGATTTGGGAGCAGAATTAGGCCATTTGGCCCATCAAGTCTGTTCAGACATTAAATCATGGCTGGTATGTTCCTCATCTGTTAACTACAATGTTACGGACCAAGAGCTGGATTGTATAATGAGCCAGAGCATCTCCTCCCTAGAACACATGACCTAGGAGCAGGAGTAGGTAATTTAGCCTCCCGAGCTTAAACACCTTCAATGTGATCATGGCTGATCCTATCACAGCCTCAACTGCCTGTTCTCCATAACTCTTCAACACATTACAAATTTAAAATCTGTCTAACTCCTCCTTAAGTTTATTCACTGTCCCTGCATTCTACAGATTCACAACCCTTTGGGAGAAGGGGTTTCTCCTCAAATCTGTTTTAAATTTGCTACCTCTTATTCTAAGATTATGACATCTCGTTCTAGACTGCCCCACAAGAGGAAGCAGCAGCTCCACATCAATTTATCCAGACCTTTTAGCATCTTGTATACCTCAATTTGATCTCCCCTCATTCTTCTAAATTCTAGTGAATATAGGCCTAAACTGTTCAATCTCTCTTCATACGGCAAACCCCTCAGGTGGGATTCTCTGTCGGCTGACTGTAGAATCGGGAAATGCGATTGGGCAAAGAATCGATTCCAATGCCGAAATCGTGGCGGGTGCCCATTTCACGCCAAACCGCAATTCTCCATCACCTCGACAGAGGAGTCAATGCGTTCAAGAATGGACATACAGTAAACACCGTTGGCATATCATTAGCGGGTCTGACTTGGTATTCTCCAGGGCCTCCGCGATTCTCCGCCACCACTGGGGTGAATTCCCAACATCGAGGTTCACTTGTGCTTTTAAAAATCAGGAAACTACCGCCATAGCTGATGAGGGAGAGAGATGGGGTACGGAAAGCGTCCAACATCGCTCTAGTTTGCTGACAGTCGTACCACTGGCAGGGTCGGGGGGAGTAGCGAAGGATGGCCAAGAGGTGGGCTCTGGGGTCAGGGTGGACGGGCATGGAACACTATTGCCGCAGCCTGCAAGGCAGCCAAGCGGCTGCGCACGCCGCTGACTGCCCACTGAGAACCTAGGGCCACAGGTAGCATGGGTCTCCACCCAGGGCACCCTCCTACGTGAGAGTGAAGTGTGTATATGCAGCTGCAGCTTGTGGAATGGGTGGATGGATGGCAGATGAAATTTCATTGTGGAGAAATGTGAAGTGGTACATTTTGGTCGGAAGAACTTGGAAAGACAGCATAAAAATAACAATACAATTCTAAATGGGCTGCAGGTGCAGAGGATCCTGGGTATATTTGTGCATAAGGCAATGAAGGTGGCTTAACAGACTAAGAGAGTGATTATTAAATTATACAGTATCCCGGGCTGTAATCTATTAATAACATAGCAAATGCAAGTAATTTATTATGAACCTTCATAAAACATGGATTTGGTCTCAGTTGGAGTATTGAGCACAGTTCTGGGTGACACACTTTATGAAGGATGTAAAATCCTCAGAGGGAGTGCAGAAAAGATTCACCAGAATTGTCCCAAGGATGAGGAACTTAAGTGAAATAGGCAGACTGGAATAGCTGGAGTAATTCACCTGAGAGAAGACAATGTTGAGGAGATATTTGACAGAGATATTCAAAATCATTAGGAAAATTATTTGCACACAGCGAGTGGTTAGGATCGGGAATCAAAGAATCCCTACAGTGCAGAAGGAGCCAAGTCTGCACTGAAATGAAATGAAATTAAATTAAATTAAAATCGCTTATTGTCACAAGGCTTCAAATTAAGTTACTGTGAAAAGCCCCTAGTCACCACATTCCGGCGCCTATTCGGGGAGGCTGGTACGGGACCCTGTGAAAGAGCACCCTACCTACGTTGACCCCCTTCCTAGGCCACTACCAAACCCCACCTAACTTGCACATCTAACTTGGACACTAAGGGACAATTGAACATGGCCAATCCACTTCACATCTTTAGACTATGAGAGGAAATCGGAGCACCCAGAAGAAACTCACGCAGGCACGGGGAGAATGTGCAAACTCCACCCAGACAGTCACCCAAGACGGATCCCTGGCTTTGTGAGGCAGTGGTGGTAACCACCGTGCCACCGTGCCGCCCTGCCATGGAATGTACCACCTGGGAATCAGGGTCAATTGTGGCTTTCAAAGGGGAAGTAGGTAAGCAAACTGGAGAGAAACACCACCTATGGGGAAAAGGTGGGGGGTAGTGGGACTGGATGTGCTGTTTTTGTGGAGAGCCAGCGTTGACAGAGAAGATCAAATGCTGGAACCATTCCAGGGTTCGATGATTAACTTCAAAGTCCTACAAATTACATTTCTGGGACATTCCTTTAAATACAGGAGTTGAAATTGTCTCATGTTGGCTGTCATCATGCCCACTGATGCTAATTAGTCAGGAATCCCAGCAATAATATGAATGGAGTGACTGGTTTGAAAAGCTGTGCACAGAGTGGGAAGCAATGGTGTAGTGGTAATGTCACTGGACCAGTGTGAGCCAGGGGCCACAGGTTTAATTCCCCCCATGTTAATTAATCGATAAATTCAGGGGTGAGTGCGATAGAGTCCGGCGGCACGGCGGCGCAGTGGTTAGCACTGCTGCCTCACAGTGCTGAGAACCCAGGTTCGATCCCGGCTCCAGGTCACTGTCCGTGTGGAGTTTGCACATTCTCCCCGTGTCTGTGTGGGTCTCAGCCCCTCAACACAAAGATGTGCAGGCTAGGTGGACTGGCCACGCTATAGTGCTGCTTAATTGGGGAAAAATGATTTGGGCACTCTAAATTTAAACAAAAGTGAATAAGATCGAGTTGCAGTAATGGTGACTGTGAAACTCTCATTCAGTATGATTAAAAACCCAGGGACGTCCGGTGGCGGCCATGGAGTGAGTGGTCGCAAACAGGGCAGCTCTGGCTCGAAGGCGTTGATTTGAGCTCATTTTACCCAAAAAAGGAGGAATTTTGACAGGAAAGTGTAGTTGAAGGTGTGGAGGAGAGGTTCGCCCCTTGAGTGGCATGTCTGCTGGTTATCAGACTCGGCAGAAGAAGGTTAAAGACCTGGCCAAGGAACTGGAGGAGGCCTGTGGCGCAGTAGCAATTGTGAAGATGGTGGAGGGGGAAGGGTTTTCGCAAGTTGGAAAACCCCAGATGGAGCAGCCAGCAGTGAAAGGAGATGCGTGAGGATCGGTCGAAGGCCATCGAGGGAGCGGTAACACCTCTGAAAGGATCGATGGAGAGAGTCGAGCTTGTCTGGAAGCACAGGGGTCGCAGATCCGGGAGATGGAGAAGGTGATGTCCGATCACAGTGATTGGGTGGTGACATTGGAGGCGGAGGTGGGGCTCCTGGGGGACTTATTAGTTTCATAGAATTTCATAGAATTTACAGTGCAGAAGGAGGCCATTCGGCCCATCGAGTCTGCACCTGCTCTTGGAAAGAGCACCCTACCCAACCGCACACCTCCACCCTATCCCCATAACCCAGTAACCCTACTCAACACTAAGGGCAATTTTGGACACTAAGGGAAATTTAGCCTGACCAATCCACCTAGTCTGCACATCTTTGGACTGTGGGAGGAAATCAGAGCACCTGGAGGAAACCCACGCACTCACGGGGAGAACGTGCAGACTCCACACAGACAGTGACCCAAGCCGGGAATCAAGCCTGGGACCCTGGAGCTGTGAAGCAATTGTGCTAACCACCATGCTACCTTTGCAAGTCGCTGAGGACAAAGGTAGAGGAGCAGGAGAATAGATCCAGAAGGCAGAATCTGAGTATCATTGGCTTGCCTGGAGGTGTGAAAGGCACGAGTGCCATGAGATATGTCTCAACGATGCTGGCAGGGCTGATGGTGGAGGGGTGCTGGACAAGGCCCCAGAGGTGGATAGGGCGCACAGTGTCCCTAATTCAGAAGCCAAGAGCGGGGAGCCACTGCGCGCGGTGATTGTGAGGCTCCATAAGATTGTGGAGAAGGAGAAGATCCTGTGTTGGCCCTGGGAGAAACAGAACTGCGAATGGAAGGGGAGCAGTGTCCGACGGAGAAGAGGGCCTTCTTGGATGGGCCCGGTTTAGGGCAAAATAAAAGTGGACAGAATTGGAAGGGGAGGATGGCGGATATTAGAGGGGACTGGAGGCGCAAGCCTCTGGTAAGGTTCGTAACATGGAACGTACGGGGACTGAACGGGCCGGTGAAGAGGTTCTGTGTCTTCACTCACTTGAGGAGTTTGAAGGCGGGGATGGTCTTTCTGCAGGAGACGCATCTCCAGGTGAAGGATCAGGTCAGGTTGAGAAAGGGATACGTAGGCCAGGTATTTCACTCGGGGTTCGATTCAAGGTCATGGGGGCAGCCATCCTACTGAGCAAAAGGACAGGGTTTATAGTGGCCGAGGAAGTGCGGAATCCAGCGGGGAGATACGTGATAGTGAGCGGGGTGATGGAGGGGATGCCGGTGGTTCTGGTGAATGTTTATGCACCAAATTGGGATGACGTGGGGTTTGTGAAGGGGCAGCTGGGAATGATCCCAGACCTGGACATGCATCAGTTGATTATGGGGGGGGGATGATTTTAATTGCGTACTGGAGCCGAGGGTGGATAGATTGTTAATGATACTAAATCAGTGGGAAGGTTGATTCTTAATGATACTAAGTCAATGGGAAGGTTGAGGATGGCAAAGGGAATGGGAGGGTTTATGGGAAGGATGGGAATGGTTGATCCATGGAGATTTAGGAACCTGGGGGAGGAGGAGTACTCCTTCTTCTCGCACATGTACAAGGTATACTCCAGAATTGACTTTTTCGTGGTAAATCGAGACGTGTTGGTGGGGGTGGTGGGGCAGACTATGCGGGAAGCATGATCTCTGGCCATGCACCGCACTGGTCAGCGGTTAGACTTAGCTCAAGCCAGGAGCAGAGGCCAGGATGGAGGTTAGACCTGGGGCTTCTAGTGGACAAGGTGTTCTGTGATAAAGTGTGGTCAGTGATCAGGGATTATGTGGAGTTTGATCAGCACCCGGGGGGGGGGGGGGGGGGGGGGGGGGGGGGCATTGAAGGTGGTGGTTTGGGGGGGGGGGGGGGGATTACCTCATTCAAGGCTCATAGAGATAGAAGAAGGAGGGAGGAGGATGGACGGTTATTAGACGAGCTAGTCAAGATGGACAGGAAACATTCGAGGGCCCCCACCAAGGAGGGACTGGTGGAGAGAAAGAGGTTGCAGGGGCAGTTTGATTGGCTGACGATGGGGAAGGCAGTGGGGCAGCTACGGAGGGTGAGGGGGGTGCAGTACGAATATGGAAAGAAGGCAAGCCATATGCTGGCCCATCAGCTACGGAGGCAGGCAGCATCTAGTGAAATCCTGAGAGTACGGACAGGGAAGTGGGAGGTAGTGTCAGAGCAGGGGAAGATAAATGAGCCATTTAGGGAGTACTATGAGAAGTTATATCAGGCTGATTTGGGTGGTGAGAAAGGGCACAAGAGCGTCTTTTGGACAAGTTGGAATTCCCCCGGCTGGATGAGTAGAGGAGGCACGAACTGGAGGAGCCATTAGGGTTGAGAGTGGTGATGGATAGCATAAAAGGGATGAAGTGGGGGAAGGCCCCTGGGCTGGACGGTTACCCAGCGGAGTTCGATAAGGAGTTTGCAATGGAGCTGGCTCCATATCTATTGGGGATGTTTAGCGAGGCGGAGATGGGGGAGCTGCCGGAGCCACTGACCCAGGCGTCGATCACTCTAATGCTGAAGAAGGGGAAGGACCTGTTGGAATGTGGGCCATATAGGCCCATTTTACTATTAAACACTAATGTGAAAGTGAAGGGAGGATGGAAGGATGCGTTCCGGGGATGGTTGCAGAAGAACAAACGGGTTTGGTGAAGGGCAGGCAACTTTCCAGTAACATTAGGTGGTTATTAAATGTGATCATGACCCAGTTGAAGGGACGGGTACCGGAGGTAGTGGTCTATATGGATGCGGTGAAGGCCTTCGACCGGGTGGAGTGGTGGTAACTGTTCGAGGTTTGGGTTTGGGCCGAAGTTTGTGGCGTGGGTGCTTCTGCTCTATTTGGCCCTGGTGACGAATATACTGACCCCCTCTAAGGGCCATCGCCAAGGGTTCTGTCGCCAACACGAACAGCAGCAGTGACAGCGGATACCGCTGCCTCATTCCCCTGTGCAACCCGAATGAGTTTCCCGAGCTTCGGGTTGCACAGGAGAACGAGGCAGGGGTATCCGCTGTCACTGCTGCTGTTCGTGTTGGCGACAGAACCCTTGGCGATGGCCCTTAGAGGGGGTCAGTAGAGTGGCAGGGGATTGTGAGGTGGACTCAAGAACACTGGCTGTCGTTTGCAGATGACCTGCTGCTGTTCATATCAGACCCACTGGAGTATGGGGAGAACTATGGACACATTAGAGAGGTTCGGGGCTATAAGCTGAATGTCGGAAAAAGTGAGGTGTTTCTGGTGAATGGAGCGGGTCAGGGAGCCAATATGGGGATGTTGCCACTTAGGGTTTCCAGGGACAGCATAAGGTATTTGGGGGTTCAGGTGACGGGGAGTGGGCGATGATGTACAAATAGAACCTGACAAAGTTGGTGGGTTAGGGAGGAATTTAGGAGACTGGCGTGAGGGCCCAGGTGGTCAAAATGAACCTTTTGCCAAAATTCCTATTTGTATTCCGGACCCTACCGATCTTAATTCCAAAGGCCTTTTTCTGGAAACTGGACACTGCGATTTTGGAGTTGATATGGGAGGGGAAGGTACCTCGGGTGAAGAGGGCCCTGCTACGGAGGCAAAGGTAGAAAAGGGGGTTGGCTTGACCAAATCTGCTGCACTCTTATTGGGCAGCGAATGCAGAGAAGTTGAGGTGGTGGAGGGAAGGATAGGGGTTAGAATGGGTCAGGATGTAGGAGGGGTCCTCTAGGGGTCCAGTCTGAGGGTCATGGTGACGGTGGCACTACCGCTGGAACCGAGGAAGTACACGGTGCGCCCGGTGGTACAGTCCACGATTAGGGTGTGGAACCAGTTGAGGAGATACTTTAGGATGGAGGGGGTGTCGGTGCTGACACCGTTGTGTGGGAACCATGGGTTTAAGCAGGGAGTGACAGATGGTGTGTATAGGAGGTGGAGGGAGGTGGGGCTGGTGAGGGCAAGGGGTCTATACCTGGAGGAGAGGTTTCAAGTCTGGAAGAGCTGCAGGAGAGGAGAGCCAAAGGGAAGCGAATTCGGGTATATGCAAGTGAGGGGCTTGGCGTGGAAGGAATGGAGAGGTTTTCCCAAGCTGGCGGAATATACCCTGTTGGAGCGGTTGCTGCTCCTGGACATGGAAGGGGAGAGTAGGATTGGGAATATATACGGGTAGTTTGGGGAACAGGAGGGAGCACAGGTGGTGAGGATTAAGGAGAAATGGAGGAGGAACTGGGGGGGGAGAAGATAGGATTGGGAGTGTGGAGTGAGGTAATGCGCCGCAGGGTGAATCCAACCTCCTCGTGGGCAAGGATGAGTTTGATTCAGTTTAAGATAGTGCCTAGGGTGCTAATGAGTCGGGGGAGGATGAGTGGGTTCTCTCAGGGGGTGACAGATGAATGCGAGAAGTGTGGGCAAGGACCAACAAATCACCGCCTATGTTCTGGGGTTGTGAGAAGTTGGAGAGATACTGGGTGATGCACTATCAATTACCACAAAGACGAGAGTACTGAAATAATCAAGGATTTATTGAGCAAAGATGTTGTGCCTCCTGTAGCTGGAACCAGAAAGGCTGCAGCGCAGGAGAGCACACACTTTTATACGCTGACTACTGGGCGGAGCCAGCAGACAGGGATTTACCGTAGTACCTCTAATATACGGGCAGTGCCATAATACATGTAATATACTACTAGTGGTGACTACCACACTGGGAGGGGGTGTTTGGGATATTATTAAAGATTATGGGGGTAGAGGCCGGGCTGGACCCTATGGTGATGATTTTTGGGGTGTTGGAAATGCCGGGGCTGATAGAGGGGAGGAAGGCCGACGTTGTAGCCATCACCTCTCTAATTACCCGGCGAAGAATTCTGTTGGGATGGCAGTCGACAACGCCATCCGGGGTGGCAACCTGGCTGGGGACGTGTACAACTTTCTCTGGCTGGAGAACATTATGTTCAAATTGAGGGGATCAAGGGAGGGCTTTGAGATACCATGGGGACTGCTCATGACCATTTTTGAGGATTGTTCGTTTTGGGCAGTGGGGAGGGGGTGAAAAGGAGGAAAAAACTTGTACGAACTGTGAACTATGGAATGTGGAGAGTGTTCCATGATTTATTTATGGTTTTGTAATTTTGAATATGTTTGGAATAAAACACATTTAAAAAAAAAAGAGTATCATTAAAAACTCATCCAAAGATGTGCAGGTTAGGTGGATTGGCCATGTTAAATTGCCCTTGGAGTCCAAAAAGGGTAGGTGGGGTTACTGGGTTATGGGGTTAGGGTGGAGGTGTGGGCTCAAGAAGGGAGCTCTTTCCAAGGGCCAGTGCAGACTCGATGGGCCGATAGGCCTCCTTCTGCACTGTAAATTCTATGATTCTATGATCTGGTCCACTAATACTCCTTTAGGGTGACTCCAGACCCCACAACTCTGAACTGCCTGTGAAATGGCCGACAGACCCAATGAGTCTCAACTCAAAGGTGGGCCTCTGTGATGTGCTCTGTGCAATGGGATGGTATTCAACCACAATCTGTAACATCATGGCCATAACATATCCACTCAAACAAGGGCATTCAACCCTGGCTCAATGAAAAGTGCAGGAGCAGCACCAACATGGTGAAGCTACAACACAGAATTATTTACAAGCCAAGTAGCTGTACAAAACGGCTATAGAAAGGCAAAAAGTAATTGATCCAAACAGAACAGCTGGCATTGACTGCGGCACCAGAAACCGACAACCCAGTCCATTGATCCTGCAAAGTTTTCCTTGCCAACATCTGGGAACTCATGACAAAATTGAGAGAGTTGTTCCACAGACTGACACAGTCATACTCATGGAATACCTTACAGACAATATCTCAGACACAACCATCATCATCCCTGTGGCAGCACAGTGATATACTGTCAGCTGGAAGTTGCCCTGCGAGTCCTCAACATAGACTCTGGACACCAGAGGTGCAGCGACAACAATCTATCCCTCAATGCCAGCAAAACTAAAGAACTGGTCATTTACTTCAGAAAGCAAAGTACTATACACACCCCCGTCAGCATCAACGGGGCAGAGGTGGAGATGGTTAGCAGTTTCAAATACCTGGGGGTACACATCTCCAAAAATCTGTCCTGGTCCACGCACATCAGCGCTACCACCAAGAAAGCACATCAGCACCTATACTTCCTCAGGAAACTAAGGAAATTCGGCATGTCCACATTAACTCTTACCACCTTTTACAGATGCACTATAGAAAGCATCCTATCTGGCTGCATCACAGCCTGGTATGGCAACTACTCGGTCCAAGACCGCAAGAAACTTCAGAGAGTTGTGAACACAGCCCAGTCCATCACACGAACCTGCCTCCCATCTATTGACTCCATCTACACCTCCCACTACCTGGGGAAAGCGGGCAGCATAAACAGAGACCCCTCCCACCCGGCCTACTCACTCTTCCAACTTCTCCCAGAGGGCAGGAGATACAAAAGTCTGAGAACACGCACAAAAACAGCTTCTTCTCCACTGTTACCAGACTCCTAAATGACCCTTTTATGGACTGACTGATGCACTATCAATTACGACGAGACAAGAGTAGAATGTATGTACCTGTCAGGCAGGGAGGAAGTTGTCGAGCAAGGGAGCCGTGGTTTACTAAGGAAGTTGAAGCACTTGTCAAGAGGAAGAAGAAGGCTTATGTTAGGATGAGACATGAAGGCTCAGTTAGGGCACTTGAGAGTTACAAGTTAGCCAGGAAGGACCTAAAGGGAGAGTTAAGAAGAGCGAGGAGAGGACACGAAAAGTCGTTGGCGGATAGGATCAAGGAAAACCCTAAGGCTTTCTATAGGTATATCAGGAACAAAAGAATGACTCGAGTAAGATTAGGGCCAATCAAGGATAGTAGTGGAAAGTTGTGTGTGGAATCAGAGGAGATAGGGGAAGCATTAAATGGATATTTTTCGTCAGTGTTTACACTGGAGAAAGACAATGTTGTCGAGGAGAACACTCAGGTTCAGTCGACCAGGCTAGATGGAATTGAGGTTCAAAAGGAGGAGGTGTTAGCAATTTTAGAAAATGTCAAAATAGATAAGTCCCCTGGGCCAGATGGGATTTATCCTAGGATTCTCTGGGAAGCCAGGGAGGAGATTGCAGAGCCTTTGTCCTTGATATTTATGTCGTCTTTGTCGACAGGAATAGTGCCGGAAGACTGGAGGATAGCAAATGTTGTCCCCTTGTTCAAGAAGGGGAGTAGAGACAACCCTGGTAATTATAGACCTGTGAGCCTTACTTCGGTTGTGGGTAAAATGTTGGAAAAGGTTATAAGAGATAGGGTTTATAATCATCTTGAAAAGAACAAGTTGATTAGCGATACTCAACACGGTTTTGTGAAGGGTAGGTCATGTCTCACAAACCTTATTGAGTTTTTTGAGAAGGTGACCAAACAGGTGGATCAGGGTAAAGCTGTTGATGTGGTGTATATGGATTTCAGTAAGGCGTTTGATAAGGTTCCCCACGGTAGGCTATTGCAGAAAATAAGGAAGTATGGAATTGAAGGTGATTTAGCGGTTTGGATCAGTAATTGGCTAGCTTAAAGAAGACAGAGGGTGGTGGTTGATGGCAAATGTTCATCCTGGAGTTCAGTTACTAGTGGTGTACCGCAAGGATCTGTTTTGGGGCCACTGCTGTTTGTCATTTTTATAAATGACCTGGAAGAGGGTGTAGAAGGATGGGTTAGTAAATTTGCAGATGACACGAAGGTCGGTGGAGTTGTGGATAGTGCTGAAGGATGTTATAGGATACAGAGGGACATAGATAAGCTGCAGAGCTGGGCTGAGAGGTGGCAGATGGAGTTTAATGCGGAAAAGTGTGAGGTGGTTCACTTTGGAAGGAGTAACAGGAATGCAGAGTACTGGGCTAATGGCAAGATTCTTGGTAGTGTAGATGAACAGAGAGATCTCGGCATCCAGGTACATAAATCCTTGAAAGTTGCCACCCAGGTTAATAGGGCTGTTAAGAAGGCATATGGTGTGCTAGCCTTTATAAGCAGGGGGATTGAGTTTCGGAACCACAGGGTCATGCTGCAGCTGTACATAACTCTGGTGCGGCCACACCTGGAGTACTGCGTGCAGTTCTGGTCACCACATTATAGGAAGGATGTGGAAGCTTTGGAAAGGGTTCAGAGGAGATTTACTAGGATGTTGCCTGGTATGGAGGGAAGGTCTTACGAGGAAAGGCTCAGGGAATTGAGGTTGTTTTCGTTAGAGAGGAGAAGGCTGAGAGGTGACATAATAGAGACATATAAGATAGTCAGAGGGTTAGATAGGGTGGACAGTGAGAGTCTTTTTCCTCGGATGGTGATGACCAACATGAGGGGACATAGCTTTAAATTGAGGGGTGAGAGATATAGGACAGATGTCAGAGGCAGTTTCTTTACTCAGAGAGTAGTAGGGGTGTGGAACGCCCTGCCTGCAACAGTAGTAGACTCGCCAACTTTAAGGGCATTTAAGTGGTCACTGGATAGACATATGGATGAAAATGGAATAGTGTAGGTCAGATAGGCTTCAGATGGTTTCACAGGTCGGCGCAACATCGAGGGCCGAAGGGCCCGTACTGCGCTGTAGTGTTCTATGTTCTATGTTCTATGTTCTAATGTAATCGAGCCTTTATTACACACAAATGTGTGGCCTCCTACAGCTGCTGATGAAATGGCTGCTGTTCGGAGAGCACACATATTTATACTCCGCTTACTGGGCGGAGCCAGCAGGCAGGGATCTACCCCCGTACCTGTAGTACAGGGGCCTTACCGTAATACCCATATATACAATATAATACAACAGTGGTGACTACCACAATGACCTGATTAACACTACACCCCTCTATGCTTCACCCGTTGCCGGTGTTATCTAGTTACATTGTGTACCTTGTGTTGCCCTATTATGTATTTTATTTTATTTCCTTTTCTTTTCATGTACTTAGTTGAGCTGCTTGCAGAACAATACTTTTCACTGTACCTCGGTACACGTGACAATAAACAAATCCAATCCAATGAGGTCTCATGGCTTCAGGTCAAACATGGGCAAGGAAGCTTCCTGCTGATTACCATCCACCTCCTCCCATCAACTGGTGAATCATTACTCCATGTTGAAGAAGCACTGAGGGTGGCAAAGGCACAAAATGGACCCAGGGTGGGGGGTACCAATATGCATTACTAAGATGGGTCTGCAGCACCACTACTGACTACTGACTAAGCTGGTCAAGTCCTGAAGGACATAGCTGCTCGACTGGGTCTGCGGCAGATGGTGAGGAGCCAACAAGAGTGAAAAACATACTTGACCTTATGCTCACCAAACTGACTGTCGCAGCTGCATCTGACATAACAGTATCAGTAGGAGTGACTACCACAAGTGCACGTGAAGACAAAGTCCTGTCTTCATACTGAGCATACCATCTGTGTTGTAATAGATTTAGAACAGAGCGCATGATCCAGCTCAACTGCCTCTTGAAGTCCCGAACATCATAGATGCCAGTCTTCAACCAATTCGATTTACCCTTGTGATTTCAAGAGATTGTTGAAGAAACTAGATACTGCAAAGGTTATGGGCCCTGACAATATTTCTGCAATGGTACTAAAGGCTTGTGCTCCAGAACATGTTGCGCCTCTAGGCAAGCTGTTCCAGTACAGCTACAACATCCTCATTACCCCGGCAATGTGGAAAATTGCCTTTGGAATGTCCTCTCTGCCCCATATTGATACTTAGCAGGTTAACAGTGGCTGCATTCTTTATTCACACACTATTAAGTAATTATGAAGCCTTTGATACATCTAGTTACAGGAGATTGTTTTAATCATGTATATTTTTGTATAGATAACACTCTTACAATGAACAGAACTGTGAAATAAGATAGTGTGTGCTTGGTGAAAAGGTTTTGTAACTAATATAAGGAATTTGGATATCCTTCCTGAACACAATTCTTCTGATGGTGGGAAAGGGGAAGCAAATGAGAAGGGACTGGATTTTATTCTTCCATTCTACTGACATCATAATACAAACTGACCTGAGCCATCAAATTGGGTGGTCAAAGTTTTGATTGACTGCAGACTGGAGAGTATATTGCATTGGTGTAGGTAAAGTTAAATGTAATTAATGTCTTGTTGCTGAATTAGGCATGTAACTGAAGGAAACTTGAGGTGCACTTTCATATCTTGTGTTGCCCTATTATGTATTCTCATGTATTTTCTTGTCTTTTCTTGAATTTTGTTTAATTCCCTTTTCTTCCATGTACTGAATGATCTGTTGAGCTGCTTGCAGAAAAATACTTTTCACTGTACCTCGGTACACGTGACAATAAACAAATCCAATCCAATATTCTTCCATTCGACACTCCTTAAAAGCTATGCCTTTGACCAAGCATTTGTTTCATCTGCCCAACAACATTTGTATTTATCTAGCACCTTTAGCATAATGAAACATCCCAAGGTGCTTCACAGGAGCATTAACAAAATGAGACACTGAGTCATATAAAACCATAGAATTCCTAGTGCCATTCGGCCCATCAATCTGGACCAACCCTCTGAAAGAGTACCCTATTTAGGGCCACTCCGCTGCCATACCCCCTTAACCCCACCTAACCTGCACAGCTTTGTACACTAAAGAACAATTTAACGTGGCCAATCCATCTAACCTAACGTTTTTGGACTGTGGGAGGAAACTGGAACACCCAGACGAAACCCACATGCAAACTCCAGTCACCCAAGGCCAGAACTGAACCTGCATTCTTGATGTGGAGATGCCGGCATTGGACTGGAGTGAGCACAGTAAGAAGTCTTACGACACCAGGTTAAAGTCCAACAGGTTTGTTTCAAACACAAATTTTCGGAGCTCTGCTACTTCCTCAGGTGAACCTCTCTCTTCTTACCAGGGCCGGCCCAAGGCACCGGCAACTCGGGCAGTCGCCCGGGGCGCCATGTGCTAGGGGGCGCCAGAGACTCGGGTCCCGCGCATGCGCAGTTGGGCCGGTGCCAACCAGCGCATGCGCGGTGGCCGCCCTCCCGCAGGGCGGCCCCCCCGGCTCGGTCCGCCCCCCCCGGCTCGGTCCGCTCCCCCGGCTCGGTCCGCTCCCCCCCCCCCCCCTCGGTCCCTCCCCCCCCCTCCCCCCTCGGTCCCCCCCCCCCTCGGTCCCGCACCCCCCTCGGGTCCGCCCCCCCCGCCCCGCCCTCGGTCCGCCCCGCCCTCGGGTCCGCCCCCCTGCCTCCCCCTCGGCCCCGCCCCCCCAAGGGCGCCGAAGTTCAGCTTGCCCGGGGCGCCAGCAACCCTAGGGCCGGCGCTGCTTCTTACTGTGCCCTTGGTGAAAACAGATGGAAGAATGGGCTCAAAGTTGGCAGATGGTAAAAAATGACAACTGGGAACCCATTCATCGTGAGGTTTCCCTCCAAGTCATTCACCATCCTGACTTGGAAATAGGTCACCGTTCCTTCATTATCACTGTGTCAAAATCCTGAAACTCTTTCCCTCACATTCTGTAAACTATTTTTTAAAAGATAGAATTTAGAGAAAAAGTGTGGGGTAATGAATGCATTTTGGTGATTATACTGAAGAAAAGCATAGAAGACTTGCATCTGTGGCCATCTAATTGTGCTTCAAAAAGTTCCTGAGGTGCTGTAATAAATATAAAGTTAAACTAAGCCTTAGACAGCCTTCACCCACGGAGTGAAGGTTGTCATTATATTCCTCCGAACCTGCAGAGGGCGCTGTGCCGGGAGGACTAGTGACCGTGTTTCGCTGGAGTGGTCTGCGCATGCCTACTAAATGCTATAAGTCGTGCTGTCCTCTGCTCGCTCGCCTCTGGTTCCATAGTGTAGTGGTTATCACGTCTGCTTTACACGCAGAAGGTCCTGGGTTCGAGCCCCAGTGGAACCAGCTTTTCTTTTTCATTTAAAATACTTCATAATTTCCACTTCAACCTCAAACTAGTTATCCAGTTTATGTCAATCTGACACTTTTGAGTGTTAGCAGTGGATTATTACTCAATGTTTTTAATGCTGCAAGCCTCAACTGCAGCAGCTGGAGGGAATATATGGAGATAGTTGCATTATTCATGGATGAGATTACAATGTTTATCAGTCATTGCTGGTGGCTGAGAAAAATTATCTGTCAAAAGTACTTGAACCAGTTGCTTGATATGTAGATATGTAGTTCTGCCCCAAACATTAGAAATTCCTCATGTGAAGAGACTACATTTATTCAAATTCCAATCCAGTGGCTACTGACAAAGGGATCAGATGTTGGGGACAAATCCCATTTTCAATTGTTTCTTGCCTGGTTGTTTGTTCTTCCTCTGCCCACTCTCTCTAAATCCTGGAGTTATAATCATAGAATCCCTGCCATGCCGAAGGAGGCCATTCAGCCCTTCGAGCCTGCACTGACCCTCCGAAAGAGTACCCTGCCTAGGCCTATTCCCCCACCCTAACCCCGCAACCCCAGTTAATCTGCACGTCTTTGGACACTGCGGGACAATTTATCGTAGACAATCCACCTAACCAGCACACCTATTGGCGGCACGGTAGCACGGTGGTTAGCACGGTTGCTTCACAGCACCAGTATTCCAGGTTCGATTCAGCTTGGGTCAATGTCTGTTCGGAGTCTGCACGTTCTGCTCATGTCTGCGTGGGTTTCCTCCGGATGCTCCGGTTTCTTCCCACAAGTCCTAAAAACGTGCTGTGAGATAATTTGGACATTCTGAATTCCCCCTCAGTGTACCCGAACAGGCGCTGGAGTGTGGCGAATAGGGAATTTTCACAGTAACCTCATTGCAGTGTTAATGTAAACCCACTTGTGACACTAATAAAGATTATTATTATGGTATAGTAAAATATCTCAATGTGTTTCACAGAAATGTTAATCAAACAAAACTATGACACAAGGCCACATAAGGAGATATTAGGATATATGGCCAAAAGATCTGTCAATGGGGTAGGGTGTAAGGAGAGTCTTAAAGTTGGAAAGAGTCATAGAGTCATAGATATTTACAGCATAGAAACAGGCCCTTCGGCCCAGCTTGTCCATGCCGCCCAGTTTCTATCACTAAGCTAGTCCCACTTGCCCGCATTTGGCCCATGTCCCTCTAAACCCACCCTGCCCATGTAACTATCCAACTGCATTTTAAAAGACAAAATTGTACCTGCCTTTACATCATTTTAATCCCACTGACCTGCTTACTTAAGGTGAAACACAATTGCCGCCTCTAATTGTAACAGCCTGTTCCAGATGCTCACCACCCTCTGTGTGAAGAATTTCCCGTCTGGTCTCTTTTATATCTCTCCCCTCTCACTTGAAACCAAGCCCTCCAATTCTAGAGGTGGGGAGTTTTAGAACATAGAACATACAGTGCAGAAGGAGGCCATTCGGCCCATCTAGTCTGCACCAACCCACTTAAGCCCTCACTTCCATCCAATCCCCGTAACACAATAAACCTCCTCACCTTTTTTGTCACTAAGGGCAATTTATCATGGCCAATCCACCTAAGCTGCACGTCTTTGGACTGTGGGAGGAAACTCGAGCACCCGGAGGAAACCCACGCACACACGGGGACAACGTGCAGACTCCGCACAGACAGTGACCCAGCAGGGAATTAAAACCTGGGACCCTGGTGCTGTGAGGCCACAGTGTTATCCACTTGTGCTACCGTGCTGCCCACATTTTAGCAGGGGAATTCCAGAGCTTAGGGTTTAGAAGGTGAAGGCACAACCATCATCAGAAGTGTCAGTCAAAATCAGGGATACACAAAAGGTTAGAATTGCAGGAATGCAGAGACCTTGGAGACCTGTGCGGCAGGAGCAAATGCCTGACTTTGGGAGGATGTGGTCAAGGAGGGGTTTGAAGGGCAGCACGGTGGCGCAGTGGGTTAGCCCTGTGCCTCATGGCGCCGAGGTCCCAGGTTCGATCCCGGCTCTGGGTCACTGTCCGTGTGGAGTTTGCACATTCTCCCCGTGTTTGCGTGGGTTTCGTCCCCACAACCCAAAGATGTGCAGGGTAGGTGGATTGGCCACGCTAAATTGCCCCTATATTGGAAAAAAATAATTGAGTACTCTAAATTTATAAAAAAAGAAAAAAAAAAAAAAAAGGAGGGGTTTGAAAGCAAGGATGAGATTTTGAATATTTTAAATTGGGAGCAAATGTAGGTCAGTGAGCACAGGGGTTGATAGGGACGCAATTTGGTGTACCTTTGCAGCAGCAGAGATTTGGATGAGCTCAAGTCTACAGAGTGCAAGAGGGGAGGTTGTCCAGCCAACTCTAAAACCAACAAAAGATATGGATGAAGGTTTCAGCAGTAGATGAGCTGAGGCAGGTATGATGAATTTAAGAAATTGGTATATATTTTGTATTTTATATTGGTTATAGTAATGTTTTTTTAATGCATGAGTTCGGGCAGAAATATATCTGTTGCAGCAATATTAGCAAATAATATAAGTTAAGATTTCCAGACACTGTGGCTGCAGAATGTCCAATTAAGATGTCATAAAAGTGAGATCATCATTCATTCCAACCAGGTATGAGTTTACAAAGAGAGGCTTAATGGAATTTTGTAATTGCTGGAGATTCCCTGGGGAGTAGATCATTTGAGATATTGTGTTTAGACTTAAGTAAGCAGGTCAGGGGATCTGAGTGGGGATAAAAATTATGTAATTAATGGGAGGAGCCAGGTCGGTTGCAGGCAGTTCAGATTTTAGTTTTGCGGGGGCTTCCGGTGATGGTGATGTGCTGAGCAGACACACATCAGGTGGCTCTCCTCCAGAACATCGGCAAATAGGCAGTTTTAGTTAAAATTGGCTCAAAGAATCAGTCATATCTCATCCACAATTAAGAAAGGGAAAGGACAGAATCATCATGCCTGCAAACAGGGGCTCGAGAGGCCACAGAGACAGCAGAAGCAGAGGGAAAGGCTACCAGCAGCGGGTGGATGAGTCAGTGACGATAGTTAACGATAGTGACATTTAAGGGTCATCTTGACAAATACATGAATAGGATGGGAATAGAGGGATACGGACCCAGGAAGTGTAGAAGATTGTAGTTTGGTCGGGCAGCATGGTCGGCACGGGCTTGGAGGGCCAAAGGGCCTGTTCCTGTGCTGTATTTTTCTTTGTTCTTTGACCCACGAGGCGATGGGTTCCCGGCCACCCTGGCGAGACGGAGACCGACGACTCAAACAACGGCCTCCTGGAGAGGAATGGAAGAAGTTCCTGATGAAGGAACTGACAGCTATGAGGGAGGCAATAAAGATGGAAATCCATGTGAGGGTCAAGGTGGCAGTTACAGAGGCATTGTTCACCATGCAGACGCCGATAGATGGATTGGAGGAGAAGGTGGAGGCACAGGGGAAAACCATCCTCGAGTTGGAAAATGCGTTGTCAGCTCAGAGCAACACGATTGTCACTCTGGAGGCCGAGATCAAAAAGTTGGTAGCAACCCAGGGGAGCTTGAAGGGGAAAGTCGAGGACCAGGAGAACAGGTCCTGATGCCAGATTATCCAGATTCAGGGCCTGCCAGCAGGGATCAAGGGCAGGGACCTCACTGGCTATGTAACCCAAATGCTGGGCAACCTAGTCGGGTGCGACCACTTCCCGCAGCGTACCACCCGGCAGGGAGGGAGCATCTGACAGGGTAACCACAGGGGCAGGGATGGGGAACGTAAGGGGGTGGTGGGGAGGGGAGACACGGGGGAAAGGTGCAGCAGGGGGGACGGGGGGGGAGGGGGGTAAGAGGGAACACAAGGAAAGGAAAGGGATTGGTCTCAGACTGGCTTCATCAGGAAAGCTGCAGATTGAAGGAACAAGATGGCGCCACAAACAGCCACTTTGGACGGTCCCTGAACAAAGGTTGACTCCAGAGTTCAGGGGCTCACCCACGTGGCATACACACAGTTCGTGGCTTTGTTGGGTGCCCCCGGGACAAAGGAAAACCCCGGACCATAGGGGCCAGCCTCATGGTGAGAACTGCGACTGCGGCCATTTTGGACGGCCCCCTAACAAATGGAAATCTCGGAGTGCAGGGGCACGTCCACCAGGTAAATATGGTAGACCCCGCCAAGGGATCAGACATTCCCCACCAGGATAGTCGCCTGGAACGTTAGGAATCTTCACCCATTTGAGAGCTATGAAAGCCGACAGTCTTTCTTCAAGAGATGCACCTGAGGGAGAAGGACTGACTGTAGGTAAGGAAAGGCTGGGTGGAAAAGATGAAACCTTCATGCTACGGGATGAGGGCTAGGGGGGTAGCTATCCTGATTAGCAAGAAGACTATGGATTAGTGGGAAACCAGAGGATTGGGAAGCATTTAAAAGCGAGCACAGGACAACTAGAAAAGCAATAAGTGGGGAGAAGATGAATTATGAGTGCAAGCTAGCTAGTAATATAAAGGAAGATAGGAAGAGTTTTTTCCAATATATCAAAGGTAAGAGAGAGGCAAAAATAGACATTGGACCACTGGAAAATGTGCCTGGAGAAGTTATAATAGGAAACAAAGAAATGGCAGACGAACTGAATAGTTACTTTGCATCAGTTTTCACGGTGGAAGACACCAGTGGGATGCCAGAGCTCCAGGAGAATGAGGGGGTAGAGGTGAGTGCAGTGGCCATTGCTAAGGAGAAGGTTCTGGGGAAACTGAAAGGATTGAAGGTGGATAAATCCCCTGGACCGGATGGACTTCACTCCAGGGTTCTAAAAGAGATAGCTGAGGAGATTGTGGAGGCATTGGTGATGATCTTTCAGCAATCACTGGAGGCAGAAAGGGTCCCAGAGGACTGGAAAGTGGCTAATGTAACACCACTGTTTAAGAAGGGAGGGAGGCAAAAGACGGGACATTATAGGCCGGTTAGCCTGACTTCGGTCATTGGTAAGATTTTAGAGTCCATTATTAAAGATGAGATTGCGGAGTACTTGGAAGTGCATGATAAAACAGGACTGAGTCAGCACGGCTTCGTGAAGGGGAGGTCATGTCTGACAAATCTCTTAGAATTCTTTGAGGAAGTAACAAGGAAGTTAGGCAAAGAAGAACCAATGGAAGTGATTTATTTTGATTTCCAGAAGGCCTTTGACAGGGTGCCGCATAAGAGACTGTTAAATAAGTTAAGAGCCCATGGTGTTCAGGGTAAGATCCTGGCATGGATAGAGGATTGGCTGACTGGCAGAAGGCAGAGAGAGGGGATAAAGGGATCTTTTTCAGGATGGCAGCCGGTGACTAGTGGTGTACCTCAGGGGTCGGTACTGGGACCACAACTTTTCACAATATACATTAATGATCTGGAAGAAGGAACTGAAGGCACTGTTGCCAAGGAAGCAGGCGGGCTTCAGAATGACTTGGACAGGTTCGGAGAGTGGGTAAAGTAGTGGCAGATGGAATACAATGTGGAAAAGTGTGAGGTTATGCACTTTGGAAGGAGAAATGGAGGCATAGACTATTTTCTAAATGGGGATATACATGGAAAATTAGAAGCACAAAGGGACTTGGGAGTCCTTGTTCATGATTCTCTTAAGGTTAATATGCAGGTTCAGTCAGCAGTTAGGAAGGCAAATGCAATGTTAGCATTCATGTCGAGAGGGCTAGAATACAACATCAGGGATGTACTTCTGAGGCTGTATAAGGCTCCGGTCAGAATGATCCCTGGAATGAAAAGCTTGTCGCATGAGGAATGGTTAAGAACTCTGGCTCTGTACTTGTTGGAGTTTAGAAGGATGAGGGGCGATCTTATTGAAACTTACAGGATACTGTGTGGCCTGTATGGAGTGGATGTGGAGAGAATGTTTCCACTTGTCGGAAAAACTAGAAACAGAGGACATAATCTCAGGATAAAGGGACGATCCTTTAGATGAGGAGGAATTTCTTCAGCCAGAGAGTGGTGAATCTGTGGAACTCTTTGCCGCAGAAGGCTGTGGAGGCCAAATCACTGAGTGTCTTTAAGACAGAGATAGATAGGTTCTTGATTAATAAGGGGATCAGGGGTTATGGGGAGAAGGCAGGAGAATGGGGATGAGAAAAATATCAGCCATGATAGAATGGCAGAGCAGACTCGATGGGCCGAGTAGCATAATTCTGCTCCTATGCCTTATGGTCTAAGACAGTGTTTACGGTGACAAGGACAGTCACGGACCCAGGGGGACGGTACGTCATGATCAGCGGTGTCCAAGCGGTGCTCCGGTAAACGTGTACGCTCTCAACTGGGACAACATGGATTTTATAAAGAATACCATGGTGGAAATCCCCGACATTGACCCACACCGACTGATCATGGGGCGTGGGGGGGACTTTAACCGCGTCCAGGACACATTGACGGACCGATTGAACCCCAGATCAGGAAAAAGGACAGGCATGGCCAGGGAATTGGGAGCAACCATGAAGAGATGGGGGCTGTGGACCCATCGCGGTTCTGGCACACAGGTGAGAGGGAATTCTCATTCTTCTCACCAGTACTCTGAGTCTATACCCATATCAACTTCTTTGTAGTGGGGAAATCAGTGCTTCCAGACACAGTCAGGACAAAATAGTCATCTCCGACCACGCTCCACATTACATAGATGTGAGGTTGGAGATGGGCCGTGCCCACCGCCCCACATGGAGGTTGGACACGGACCTCTTGGCCGACAAGGTCTTCTGCCAGAAAACATCATAGGCCGTAAATGAGTACATCACTAACAACCAGGATGGGGACGGCATGAAGGTGGTGATTAGGGAAGAGATTATAGCCTATAAGGCATGTAGAGACAGGAGAAAGAGGGTGGCTAGGCAACAACTGATTGACTCCATCAAGGCGGTCGACAGAAGATACTCCAGGGCCCCGCCCATAGAGTTTCTGGTGGAGAGGAAAAAACTACAAATGGACTTTAACCTGCTATCCATCAGGAAAGCAGCGCACCAACTCCGCCACGAACACGGAGAGAAGGCTTGCTGCCTACTGGCTCACCAGTTGAGAAAGTAGGGAGCCACGAGGGAAATAGCCCAGGTAAAGGACACAGAGGCGGACTGGTAGCCAAACCAAAAAGATCAACCAAGCTTTTAGGGCCTTCTACCAGGGAATGCACACCTGCGAGCCCCCCGATGGGGACTTGACTTGACTGGCTGGATATGCCAGTCGTGGGGAATGATAGACGGGGGAGCTGGAAGCACCAATAGGACTGGGAGAGATCATGGAGAGCATCAACTCCATGCAGGCAAAGAAGGCACCGAGACCCGCTGGGTTCCCGGTGAACCTCAATAAGAAATTCGCACCAGCTCTGGCCCCTTACCTATGGGAGATGTTCGCAGACTCGCTAGCAAGGGGCTTCCTGCCTCCTACACTTGCACAGGCCCCCATATCGGTTATACCCAAGAAAGACAAAGACCCCACGGAATGCAGATCATACAGACCCATTTCGCTGCTTAAAGTAGATGCGAAAATATTCACGTAAGTCCTGGCCAAGAGACTAGAAGACTGCGTACCAGAAGTGATCGCAGAGGACCACACGGGCTTTGTCAAGGGTAGACAGCTAACTACGAGCATCAGGCGGCTGCTAAATGTGATATTAACTGCATCCAGGGAGGGAACACCAGAGGTGATTGTCTCCCTGGATGCAGAAAAGGCTTTTGACAGAGTTGAATGGAAGTACCTCATAGAGGTTCTGGAGTGGTTTGGGTTAGGAACAGTCATGGGTGAAACTCATCACTCAGTTTCATCCAAACTCATCCAAAAATGTTAGGAGGGGTTATTGGGTTAGGGTGGAAGTGAGGGCTTAAGTGGGTCGGTGCAGACTCGAAGGGCCAAATGGCCTCCTTCTGCACTGTATGTTCTATGTGCCTATGTAAATCTACACTCAACAATAAACAATAATCAGTAACGAATGCAATGTCAATCCCCATGTCAATACCAAAATTCCCATCCTCCCATCAAACCCCCAGACATTAGCCCGCATGTTGACATAAACAAATAACAAATAGGAATCAGGAGTCACCATTAACACATACAGTCCCCCTCCCCCCAACTCTCCCAAGCCCACCCCCCTAATGTTCAATGTAATCCAATTCTCCAAAGTGCACAATGAATAACGTCCATGAATTGTAGAACGCCTCCATCCTTCCCCTCAGTTCAAACTTGACCACAAGAGTCAAGAATTCCAGCAGGTCCCCCCGCCACACCAGGGCACAGGGTGGAGAGGTTGTTCTCCATCCCAACAGGATCCCTTCCAGCGGTGCCTTCTGCTCTTCCAAAATAGCCCCGTAAACAACCAACACTACCCCCTTCTCCAATCCCCCTGTCGTCAACACCTCCTCCAGCAATGTGGAAGCTGGCTCTATCGGGAAGCTCTGTATTTACTTTCTGGCAAAGTCCTGCAAACCGACCCCCAAGAAACAAATCTTTTAGTGTCCTAATTCCTTTCTCCTCCCATCTCCGAAAATTTTCACCCGACTTCCCTAGCTCAAATCTATGGTTCCCCCGAAACGACATTTCCCTTGACCCGGCCCCCAACCTGAAGTGCTGGCGAAACTGCCTCCAAATTCTCAACAAAGCTATTTCCCCAGGGCCGTCAGGAGCAGCGCTGGTGCTAGCGCCTTCAATCCCGACCCACTACCCAAACTCTCCTCCATTCTGACCCACTGGGAGTCAACCCCTCTGACCCAGCTCCACATTCGCTGCACAGTAATTATACATCAGGTTTGGAAGACCCAAACCCCCTGCCTGCCTTCCACTCTGTAGTGGCACCATTCTAATACTAGCCGCCTTCCCTCCCCATATGAACGAGGTAATCATCCCTTCAATCTCTCTAAAAAATGCCTTTGGCAGGAAAATCGGCAGGCATTGGAAAATAAACAGAAATCGCGGCAAAACATTCATTTAAACCACCTGTACCTGGCCCGCCAGTGACAGAGGGAGTAATGCATTTTGGAAGGTCTAATGCAGGTAGAGAATACACAATGAATGGTAGAACCCTCAAGAAAATTGAAAGTCAGAGAGATCTAGGTGTACAGGTCCACAGGTCACTGAAAGAGGCAACACAGGTGGAGAAGGTAGTCAAGAAGGCATACGGCATGCTTGCCTTCATTGGCCGGGGCATTGAGTATAAGAATTTGAAAATCATGTTGCAGCTGTATAGAAACTTAATTAGGCCATACTTGGAGTATAGTGTTCAATTCTGGTCGCCACACTACCAGAAGGATGTGGAGGCTTTAGAGAGGGCGCAGAAGAGATTTACCAGGATGTTGCCTAGTATGGAGGGCATTAGCTATGTGGAACGGTTGAATAAACTCGGTTTGTTCTCACTGGAACGACGGAGGTTGAGGGGCGACCTGATAGAGGTCTACAAAATTATGAGGGGCATAGACAGAGTGGATAGTCAATGGCTTCTCCCCAGGGTAGAGGGGTCAATTACTAGGGGGCATAGGTTTAAGGTGCAAGGGGCAAGGTTCAGAGGTGATGTACGAGGCAAGTTCTTTACACAGAGGGTAGTGGGTGCCTGGAACTCGCTGCCAGAGGAGGTTGTGGAAGCAGGGACGATAGTGACATTTAAGGGGCATCTTGACAAATAGATGAATAGGATGGGAATAGAGGGATTCAGACCGCGGAAGTGAAGAAGATTGCAGTGTAGACGGGCAGCATGGTCGGCACGGGCTTGGAGGGCCGAAGGGCCTGTTCCTGTGCTGTACTTTTCTTTGTTCTTTGAGACCATCCTACCTTGCCAGATCAGCTTTCACCCTCCCCACCAAACTAGAAATGTTGTACCTGCGGAGCCCCCCCCCCCCCCCCCCCCCCCCCCCCCCCAATCCTGAGCAACCTGCACACCGAGGTATCTAAAGTGAGTCCTTGCCCTACGGAATGGCAGCCGCCCCACCCCTGGCCGAGACACCACAAAATATTCACTCTTGTCTAGATTTAACTTGTAACGCGAGAAAGACCCAAACACCCGAAGCAGCTCCAATATTCCCCCTATTGACACACTCGGTTCCGACACGTATAATAACAAGTCATCAGCATACAAGAACACCCTATGCTCTATCCACCCTCGCACTATCCCTTTCCATACCCCCAAACTTCTTAACGTGATGGCCAATGGCTCAATCGCAAGTGCAAACAGCAGGCAGGACATAGGACATCCCTGCCTAGTCCCACGGTGGAGAGAAAAGTATTACGATCTGACGTTCTTTGTGCGGACACTGTCCCTCGGCTCCTTATATACAGTAGTAGCTTTACCAGTCCACAAATCATGGTCCAATCCCAAACTGCTCCAGGACTGCCATCAAGTACCCCCATTCTACCCGGTCAAATGCTTTCTCGGCGTCCAATGCCACAACCACCTCTGTTTCCTCCCCCTCCACCGGTGCCATAATCACAAGATTTGTTTATTTTGTACTGTATAAAATGAAAAACCTGAATAAAAGCATTAAAAAAGAAAGTTTTTGGTTTTGCCAGTAACTGTGAGCTGAGCAGCAGCTTTTGCAAAAGGCTGTCAGGTTAAGCCGTAGTTTGACAGACAAGAATCGTCAGGCTGTTTCCTGACAGGATCTTTTTCTCTTCAAGCAGTATTTCCAAGAAATCTCTATTTAAGTGTACAGCAAGTATCCCTGTGTTTGCTAATTGTATTTATAATGGTTTTTAACCTGTGATGGGTTTTGCTTGATAGAGATAGAGACGGTATCAGTTAGAAGTTAAAGTGTTTCTTTCTTTTGTTAAGAACTGTTTAACTGTTAACTGTGAGCTATTTTCTGTGATGTTATATGAACATTAGAACCAGGAGTAGGCCATCTGGCCCCTCGAGCCTGCTCCGCCATTCAATGAGATCATGGTTGATCTTTTGTGGACTCAGCTCCACTTTACAGCCCGATCACCATAACCCTTTATTCCTTTATTCTTCAAAATCTAACTATCTTTATCTTGAAAACATGTAATTAAGGAGCCTCAACTGCTTCACTGGGCAAGGAATTCCATAGATTCACAACCCTTAGGATGAATAAGTTCCTCCTAAACTCAGTCCTAAATCTGCTTCCCCTAATTTTGTCCCCCAGTTTTGCTTTCACCCGCCAGTGGAAACAACCTGCCCACATCTATCCTATCTATTCCTTTCATAATTTTATATGTTTCAATAAGATCCCCCTGCATCCTTCTAAATTCCAACGAGTACAGTCCCAGTCTATGCAACCTCTCCTCGTAATCCAACCGCCTCAGGTCTAGGATTAATCTAGTGAATCCCCTCTGCACACCTTCCAGCGCCAGTATGTCCTTTCTCAGGTAAGGAGACACACTTCTTCAAATGTGGCCTCACTAGCACCTTATACAGTTGCAGCATAACCTCCCTAGTCATAAAATTCCATTCCTCTAGCAATGAAGGACAAAACTCCATTAACCTTCTTAATCACCTGTTGCACCTGTAAACCAACTTTTTGCGACTCACACACTAGCACACCCAGGTCCCTCTGCACTGCAGCATGTAGTTTAATCCTATATTGATAATAAATTTTGTTTTAACATACCATATCTCGGTTTGTCGGTGGAATCACCGCTGGAGCTAAGTATTCGTTCCTCACGGTTTTACAAATTTAACAAAAAGTGTTTGGAGTTCTTGTCCAGTATCCAAGCAAATATTGGAGTCTGGTCTGGGATCTTAACACAGGGATAGAGTAAGGTGATGTTATGTCAGTACCAGTAAGTAGTCTTGGTGGTGGAGAGAATATGTGGTCAAAGCTCAGGGTAGGACGGCACGATTATGAATGTGCATTGTAATAAAGAGAGAAAAAGGCGTCTATAATAACCACTGCTGATCGAGAAGCAAATCTCATCAATCTGCAGGACTTTGAAACGTCATTTTTCTAACAGCCTAAAAACTCTCGGAGAATCTCAAACACCACTGTGAGAAATAATCCAAATGTTCTGACTGCGGAATTGGCATCTGACCATCTTAGATTAGGCTACGCAGATTAATTCCAAAAATGTGCAGGTTAGGTGGATTGGCTATGCTAAATTGCTGCTAGATGGGGTTACAGGGATAGGGTGGTGGATTGGGCTTAGGCAGACTTCTCTTTCATTGGGTCGGTGCAGTCTCGATGGGCTGAACGGCCTCCTCCTTCTGTACTGTAGGGATTCTATGATTCTAAGTATACTTTACATTGATACGTGAGCTCCATATACCCGATACCTGTGGAGAGTCAGGAGCGAAGGCACTTCAGTAGTTTGAGGCAGGAGCAGGCAAGATTAAAACAATGAGTGGTTTTCTAATTATAATCACCATCAATTTGTCTTTTCTTATTCCCCAGCCTCTTGCAGTGGTTCATTCTGACAGACTTGCAGCCAATGTTGCCAGCTTCAGATGAGTCACATCTCTCCCTGGTGCACTTTTGGAATATTTTTTCTTGGAGTCAGAATGGGCACCAGGCTGATTTTCTGCTGCTTCCCCCCACCCTCACTCCATTTGCTGCACCTGAGATAGTGATGCAATTCTCAAATTCCTTCCCCACCTCAGCACAGTAGAGGGTCTAAAACATTCCTTCCTTAAAGATGCTCACTTATGTTCAGAGAAAATCAATTGGGGCAGACACAAAAAGTAAGATAGCCACAGGAAAGTGACCGAGCAGTCCTTTAATGAAAGTGCACACGTTTATCATTCTACACCTTCTTTCTCTCCTGTTATGCAAAGATCAAATAACATTAACCATTATACTCATGTTGAGCAAGCATGGGAGAGAATGACCTTTACCAGAAGAGTGAGTTAATTTCCCAGTGTATACTCAATACAGATATTCGAATCACATTTGATTAAACATATTACATGTTGATAAAGGATACAGTACATAACCGAGGGGCTTGCTGGTGAGTGCTGTGCCCCATTCACAAGCGAAATGGCATTATATTACAAGCAGTGAGCAGCTGTTATTGTGGGGAAATGTGGAGGAAGTTGTCCGCAGAATCATTTCGCTTCACGACAGATATACAGCAAAAGCCGACCTATTGCATTAAACCTGAGGAACTGTGCAATGTATTAGAATGAAAACCAAATTAATTTAGTCAACTGCTTTAAAGTAGCAGGAAAACGGTATTAAACTACCTTGCTGTAAATGGTTGGTGTTAATTTTCAAGTGTCAATGTTATTTTTGAATTGTCGAGATGTCAAGTGGCTCCTCCCATTGCCCAAGTCAAACCTTCCCCCAGAACTCAACCATTTTAAACCTGCCCCACCATTTCATTCCTTCCACCATGTCAATGTGCCAGTTTGTCTCAGTTATGCCCACATCCTTTTCCCTCAAATTAGGTTCCATCCAACCATCCTTCCTGGCTCCAAATGCTAGCCAATATTGTAAGTAGTTCCCACTCTTCCGGCACTGTCAAAGAACAAAGAATAAAGTAACGTATAGCACAGGAACAGGCCTTCGAACCTAAAAGGTTTTACACTTCTGGGGCTCGTGTCCCTCCATTCCCATCCTATTCATAAATTTGTCAAGACACCCCTTAAACGTCACTTCCGTACCTGCTTGTGGGTCTCACCCCTACAACCCAAAGAAGATGTCCAGGGCAAGTGAATTAGCGTGGCTAAATTGCCCCTTAATTGGAAAAAAAGAATTGGGTACTCTAAATTTATTTTTAAAAACTATCGCACTTGCTTTCACCACCTCCTCTAGCAGTGAGTTCCAGGCACCCACTATCCTCTATCCTGTCACTCGCATCTAAAAATCTCTAGGTACTGCCTTCTTCACAACCCCCTCCTTAGATTCACGGCCATTTCCTTTCAATTCTTTACATCTGCCAAAATCCATTCCCCCAAAATGTCCGTTATCAAAATTATGTGATACTCTGTCCAATAGTAACCATAGTGCATCATCCCATCTGGAACTCTCTGCACCCATGCGTGGCCACACCATCCTTCTTCAGCATCCCTCCTCACAATGTCAACATATATTCCACCCTCCCTCGTTGCCCTTGAGGTGGTGGTGAACTGCCTTTTTGAACCACTGCAGTCCTTGTGGTGTAGGTACACCCACAGTGCTGTTAGGGAGGGAGTCCCAGGATTTTGACCCAGTGACAGTGAAGGAATGGTGATATATTTCCAAGAGAGGATGGTGAGTGACTTGGAGAGAACTTGTAGGTAGTGGTGTTCCCAGTTATCGGCTGCCCTTGTCTTTCTAGGTGGTAGAGGTTGTGGGTTTGGAAGGTGCTGTTGAAGTAGATTTGGTGAGTTGCTGCAGTGCATCTTTGCAGATGGTGCAACACTGCTGCCACTGTGCATTGGTGGAGGAGGGAGTGAACGTTTCTGGATGGGTGCCAAACAAGTTGCTTTGTCCTGGATGGTGTCAAGCTTCTTACGAGTTGTTAAGTTGCACTCATCCAGACAAAAAAAGTGCTCCATCACACTTCTGAATCGTGGACAGACTTTGGGGAGATTTCTCACCTCAGGATACCCAGCTTCTGATCTGTTCTTGCACAGTATTTACATGGGTGATCCAATTATATTTTTGGTCAATGGTATCCCTTGGATGTTGATAGTGGGAATTAAGGAATTGTAATACCATTGAATGTCAAGGAGAAATAGATTCTCTCTGGTTGGACATGCACCTGAATGGTGTAAGTGCTGCTTGCCACTTAACAGCCCAAACCCAAACGTTATCCAAACCTTGCTGTATGCAGGTGCAGTTTGCTTTAGTATCGGAGTATTTCAAATGGGACTAAACTATGCTATCATCAGTGAACATTGCCGGTTCTGACCTTATGATGGAGGGAAGGCCAGAAGCAGCAATGATAATCTACAGGTACCGGATGAGCAGCACCTCGTTCCAACATTGCACCACCTTCCCTATTAGCTGTGTTGTCAAGACAGATTATCCAATATTCAGTCTTGCAAGAGCATCAACCTTCGGGAAGACTGAAACCAATGGGTTGGATTCTCCATCGGCGGGATCCTCCGTTTTGCCGGCAGCACACTCATACCCGGTATTCCAGAAGGCGTGGGGGTAGCCACAATGGGAAGCCCCATTGGCCGGCTGTCAAGAAGGAGAATCCCACTACTGGTGGGGGCACACCCCACAGAAAACAGGATGCAGCAGGACGGAAAAACCCGCCCAACATCTTTGGCCCCCACCATACACTTGCCACCCTCACCACCAGCTCCTTCCCTTTTTTGACCCCTATTGTCCACTATCTCAGCATGCTGTTCAGCTTCCATTCCCATCACCATTACTTTCTCTTCCATCACATCAACCATCTTTGTCCCTATGGAATCAGGAATCATTGTATAATACAACACAGGAGGCCATTCAGCTCCCAATGAGTCTGCACCAGGTCCCTTGCAGAGCAGGTCACCCTCCCCTTTCTCTGCAATTTTATCTCTCCATTTATTTAGCCATTTTCTTTTTGAGGCTCCTATTGAATCTGTAGCTACCTTTTCATTAATTGATTCAAATCTTAACCAGTCATTGCTTGAAAATATTTTTCATATTGCTTCTGGTTAGTTTATCATCTTAAATCTGCACCCTCTAACAATGCTTTAGCCATTGTAAAGTTTTTTTTAATCTCCACAATGTCAGCTGATTGATGTTAACAGTGCATCCAAAATCCTTTCACATCGTTCACATTTTCAAAGTGATCGGGGTGCTGTGCTTCGATGGGAGATTTCTTGCTTACATCTTTCCAAGGGCAGGTTGACCCAGTAATGTGGCATGGTTTGGAATGTTAGTACTAAAGTGAGCTTATTGTCATAGTTACAAGTTTCATCTCATTAAATTATCATGTCTCTCATTCTGCTCAATTTCCTGAGTGTTCAGTCAGAAGGTTAATTTCCACAGATCCATCCAGTATTTTTAAACATTTTTTATTCTCCTTTTTTACATTTTTCTCCCAAATTTACACGCACCAACAATAAACAATAATCAGTAACAAATAGGTCAATCCCCATATCAATCACAACAATCTCATCCTCCCACCAAACCCCAAACATTAGCCCGCATGTTCACATAAATAAATGACAAAAAGGAATCAGGAATCACCCATAGTCACCATTAACTCACACCGCCCCTCTCCTCCCCTCCCAACACTCCCACCCACCCCCCAACTAATGTTCGATGTTATCCAGTTCTTGAAAGTGCATGATGAATAATGACTATGAATTGTAGAACCCCTCCATCCTTCCCCTCAATTCAAACTTAACCTTCTCAAGAGTCAAGAATTCCAACAGGACCTCTGCCAGGGTACAGGGTGGTGAGGCTGCGCTCCAACCTATCAGGATCCGCCTTCGGGTGATCAACGAGGCGAAAGCCACATCTGCCTCCGCACCCGTTTCCAACCCTGGCTGGTCCGACACCCTGAATATGGCCTCTTGGGGCCCCGGGTCCAGTTTCATGTGCGCTACTTTAGAAATTACCCTAATAAACCTCCTTCCAGTAATCCTCTAGCTTTGGACAGGACCAAATCATATGAACATGATTAGCTGCCCCCCCCCCCCCCCCCCCCCCAACCAGCCAACACTCACATACATCTTCTACTCCTTCAAAGAATTGGCTCATCCTTGCCCTCGTGAGATGTGCCCTGTATACCACCTTCAGGTGTATCAGCCCCAACCTCACGCACGAGGTGAAGGCATTCACTCTCCGGAGCACCTCACACCAGAACCCCTCCACCCACTTTGCTTTGATCCCTTCCAGTGGTGCCTTGTCCTCTTCCAAAATAGCTCCGTAAACCGCTGACACTACACCCTTCTCCAGTCTTCCTGTCGTCAGCACCTCCTCCACCAATGTGGAGGCCGGCTCCACCGGGAAGCTCTCATTTCTGGCAAAATCTCAAACCTGTATGTATCTAAACATTTCCCCCTGCTCCAGCCCATACTTCGCTTCCAGCTCCTTCAGACCTGCAAACTGACCCCCAAGAAACAAATCTTTTAGTGTCTTAATCCCCATCTCCTCCCATTTCCAAAAATTTCCATCCCAGCTCCCTGGCTCAAATCTGTGGTTACCCCAAATCGGCATTTCCCTTGACGCTGCTCCCAACCCGAAGTGTTGGCGAAATTGCCTCCACATTCTCAATCAATCTATTATTACCGGACTCCGACTATTTCCCCAGGGCTAGCGGGAGCGGCGCTGTTGCTAGTGCTTTCAATCCCGACCCTCTGCACAAACTCTCCTCCACCCTGGCCCACTGGGAATCAACCCCTCTGACCCAGCTCCGCAGATCCATCCAGTATTTCGGGTAGTTTGTTTTTATATTAGAGGCATGTTGGGCAGGAAATGAATCATGCCTCCAGGATCAAAGACGATGGCTTTCGTCTTCCCTTTGTTTAAATGGAGGATCATCTGTCTAATACTGGATTGTCAAACAAGCATTGGCTAACCAGAAGTAGAGAAGGCTAGAGCAGGGTGGTAGTGAGATAGAGCTGTGTCCTCAATGTACATGTGGTATTTGAAATGTTTGCAGATGCTACTGCTGCGGGGCAGTCATGAACATATGAATGCAAGTCAGTGGAGGGAACAGGGCAGGAGCAGAAAGAGAAGTTACTACAGGAAGCTTACTGCATTCAACTGGATATATAGGAATGGATCCAGACCCACCCACTGGACAACAGAGGAAAGGCACTGGGGAAGCCAGAAAATTATTGGAAGTTAGGGACCATCAACCATCCTTAACGAAAATAAGAAACACAAAGGCTGCCGGTTATTTTGTGTGCAGGAAATAGATTTATTTGTGAGCTATGGGTGCTCACCACCATTCATACCTACTGCATTCATCTCTTCTTTTGCGGTCTGCTTCCAATCCAATTGTTAAGATTTCCATTTCAGCCCATTCCATAACCACCAACTGCTGCAGCTGCCCTTTGGAGACTACGATCATCCTACTTTATTTTCCTCTTTTTGCAATAACCTCATTGCATTCCCATTCACAACCATTCCACCCCATTCTCTCACCGTGGTTAACCAACTGTTCGATGCTGTAATTCTCCACATTCCTGCTGACCCAAATTCTCAGCATGCTCCCCCAGCCCCCTGCATTGAGTATTTGCAGGTCAACCCTGTCTCGTTCTCACTTTCCCACACTGGTTCAATTATCTTTAACCCGACTCCAAAAAGATTCTGATCATTTCACATCGATTGAAAGGAGCAAGGATCAGCTAATTTAACTCTAGGAACTGTATTAAGTGGCACTCGTCCTGTAAAAGATGTTTCATGGGACTTCAATTAGTAGAGGGAAGGCCACTGGGGTAGAATTGGAGAGAAATGTGTGGAAGGCCAAACATATGTTTAGTTTCAGGTTTTTGGAGAAAGTATAGGGGGCGGGATTCTCCGTCCTGCCACACCCACTGTTTGGTGTGCGCGTCCCCACCGGCAGCGGGATCCTCCATCTCACCAGCCAGCCAATGGGATTTACCATAGTGGGCACCCACATGCCTTTGGGAAATCCGCATGCTGGCAAAGTGGAGGATCCTGCCAACGGAGAACCCAGGCCAAGAGGTACAACAAAAGATGTAATAAAGAGAAGGAGAATTCCAAAGGGTGCAGATGAAGCAAGGTTAAATTGTATATTTTTAAAATTCACATTTGATGTTGATCCTTAAACATGTTTGCTATTGGTTGCAAGATGTCTCCTTTAAATGTTGCAAAGCTTCACTGGACTAAAATTATTCGTAGTCAAAATACATAACACAAGTACACAAAGCTTAAAGCAACAGGTGAAAGTTTAATGTAATAAACAAGTGGCTTAATGAACAGCAGCTTGAGGTATGCTTTTGTTAAAAACAGACAATTAATGTGTGTGGCTACAGCAGTGCAAGTACATGGTTTCATAATTTTTTTTAACATAAACCTCAACCAGCTCCTGCCAAGTTCCATAGCTTTGGATGCTTTAACGGTTTAAAATGATGCATGCCTGTGTATGGTCATCCATTAGAAAGCTATTAACAAATGTTGTCATGTAGTCATATTACTGCACAGAAAAGCAACAGTAATGCTACTAAAACAATCTACAGAGAAAGAATTCATGGAATGATTCTTCATTTTCAGTTTTGTGGAGTTGTTTATTGGGCATTTAGACATCATTTGGAAAGGATCACATGCTTGATATATCACTGGGATCAAAAAAGTCATTGCAGAACAGTCACTACATTTGTACAATTCACAGGTGTGAAGGAACTATAGGTAAATAACTTTCAATTTGTTACCTACATACCTCAATATTCAAGTCCTTGGACAAACTAATTCAACAACTATTTTAAAGTTAATCTGTCCCAAACAAGATAGAAATGATTGTGCGGAACTTGAGGTCAAGGTTCTGAAATGGCTCAGTGTCACCCAATAAACAGACCTGATGTTAGCACCACGTCACCTATCCATGGTTTTAAGAGTACAACTATGGGTGGAGTACTGAAAATATCACTGGAAAGGTAGCATGGATTATTCCAGTAAACATACAAATGATTACAATTGTCAACAGACAACATTCAACATTTATAGGTAATCCCAACCGACCCAAATGAAGTCATAAAATGTGGATTAATCAGATTCAACTACAGTTCAAAACATGAAATACACAAATATAATTGTGCTTCATCCACATGACAGATACAGAATTCAGAATTTTCAAAGTGTAAAAATTACATTTCAACTAGATTCAGAATGTAATTTATTTTATGCTTTTAGGAATAATGTATTAAAAAGAACATTGTTTTTAATTAGTCATTTACAAGCATTGACATTTTAGTTTGGAGGGAAAAGCCTCCATGCACTTAATTTTAACATGAACAAACACTTCCCTCTAGCCCTGGTTCCCAGGTTTGCTTTTTGGGGGAAAATAAAAATCAATGAGCACAACCTCTGCTGTGACCAGGTGTATCTGAGCTTTCTGAACAGGAGAGTGGAGCAGTTGAGGAATGGAAATATTTCCACATGTACTCTCAGTCTGGAAGTGCAACAACTTATCTGAGGCTTGACATAGATAGGAGCATGGGAGACACTCAATTAAATTACATTAGTGAAATCAAAGAGACAGAGACTCACGCACATTAAGAAAACAAGTTAATAATTCGGCCATTCTTATCTCACCTTATTCCTTGCTGCTTTTTAGATTTTCAATGGCTTGCCCTTTTACACTATTTGCTGTGTCAGTTTGTTTTTGCTTTATTGCTTGTTTTGTCTTTGTTTCTATCCCTTTCTGCCCCATTCCAGTTTTACCACACTTCTCGATTTAAATCATCTCTGCTGTTAATTCTACACACAAAGTGACAGTGGATAACAATACCCACTGCAACAAAACAGAAAAGAGCTACAAAATCCCAAACAACTATGTCTCACACCAAAACATTAACATACCGTTTATTCGCACATGCACAATTGCATGTTCAAACCAAAAGCACAACAGCAGTCTGGGATGCAATTGCCCCATAAGAAGGAAAATAAACTCAGCCATAAAGTCCACAATATGAATAACTGGGAATATTTGTACTTCTCTTTATGAGTATACCAAGCAACTTCACCTCCTCAGTCTCCTATAGCCAAGGGCAAAAATCAGAGAAAAATCCACAAATGTAATTTTTAAACATCCCCTCTACTTTCAATCACTAATTATCAATCACTGATCAACACCTCTAATTTTGGAAAACACTGTGCAAGTTCTTCACCTCTGCATTCTCGTTTTGGTTACGCTTAAATGGAACGGTGTTTAATCTCGTGCCTGTTTTTAATATCGTGCAGTTCAGTTCTCATGAATGAATTATTCATGATTACCTTGTCTGACTGGAGAGAAGGGGTGAAGAGTAAGATACGTTTAAGATTAATTGGAGGACAGTGAAGTATTTTAATCAATGCCCAGGTTATCCAGGGTACCTTAAAAAAACAAGTTTTATTCGCCACTAACTATAGAACAAGGTGAACAAACAATAGCATTCAAAAGCAGTCTGCAAAGGACATATGGATTTATTTCAACTGAAATGTCTATAGTCCTCTGGAAATTTACATCAGAAATATATATGTGGGTCCAAACTCTTCAACATTCCGATAGGTGCAGCATCTACTTGTCTGTGGTACTGCTGGGTACTTCCTAATCAAGAAAGAAAATCAATGGGAAAGAGTTACAATTGGAACACTTTATGTCAGGGGCGAAAGAGCAAGGAGTTTAACAAAGAACAATACAGCACAGGAACCTTCGGCCCTCCAAGCTTGCGCCGATCACGGCACCTGCCCAAACTAAAACCGTATGCACTTACGGAGTCTGTAAAAAAACTTGCCTCGCACATCTGTTCGAAACTCCTCCCCACGCACTTTAAACCTATGTCTCCTAGTACTTGACTTTCCTACCCTAGGAAAGAGCATCTGACTATCCGCTCTGTCAATGCCACTCAACCTTGTAGACCTCTATGAGGTTGCCTCTCAACCTCCGTTGTTCCAGTGAGAACAGACCCGAGTTTATGTAATCTCACCTCACAGCTAATGCCTTCCATACGAGGCAACATCCTAGTAAACCACTTCTGTACCCTCTCCAAAGCATCTACATCTTTCTGGTAGTATGGCGACCAGAATTGCACACAATATTCCAAATGAGGCTGAACTAAGGTCCTTAACAGCTGCAGCATGGTTTGCCAACATTTATATTCAATGCCCCGACTGATTGACCACCTTATCCACATGCGTTGCCACTTTGAGTGATTGGTGAACATGTACGCCCAGATCTCTCTGCCTGTCAGTACTCGCAAGAGTTCTACCATTAATTGTGTAATTCCTACATGTATTGGACCTTCCAAAGTGCATTACCTCACGCTTGTCCGGATTAAACTCCATCTGCCATTTCTCCGCCCAAAACTCCAACCAGTCCTGCTGTATCCTCAGACAATCCTCTTCACTATCCGCAACTCCACCAATTTTTGTGTCGTCTGCGAACTTACTAATCAGACCAGCTACATTTTCTTCCAAATCATTTATATACACCATGAACATCAAAGGCCCCAGAACTGATCCCTGTAGAGCACCACTACTCACAGCCTTCCATTCAGAAAAGCACCCTGCTACTGCTACACTCAGTCTTCTGTGCCCAAGACAATTCTGTACCCAACTTGCCAGCTCTCCTCTGATCCCATGTGACTTCACTTTTGTACCAGTCGACCATGAGGTCCTTGCAAAGGCTTTACTGAAGTCCATGTACACGCCATCTTCTGTCTTACCCTCATCTATCACCATTGTCAATTCCTCGAAAAACTCAGTCAAATTAGTGAAGCACAACCTCCCCTTTACAAAACCATACTGTCCATCACTAATAAGTCTATTTGTTTCCAAATGTTAATAAATTCTATCACTTAAGAATCTTTTCCAATGATTTCCCTACCACTGACGTAAGACTCACTGGCCTATAATTTCCTGGATTATCCCTGGTGACTTCTTAAACAATGGAACAACATTGGCTACTCTCCAGTCCTCTGGAACTTCACCTGTAGCCAATGAGGATACAAAGATTACTGTCAAGGCCCCAGCAATTTCCTCCCTTGCCTCCCGCAGTATTCTGGGATAGATCCCATCAGGCCCTGGAGACTTATCTAATTTAATGCTTTTTAAGCTGCCCAACACCACCTCTTTATTAATATCAACATGACTCAGAATATCTACACACTCTACCCGATACTCCCCATCCACTAAGTTCTTCTCTTTGGTGAATACTGAGGCAAAGTATTCATTTGGTATCTCTCCACATTTCCTCTGGTTCCATACAGAGATTCCCTCCATTATCCTTGATTGGACCAACCCTTTCTCTGGCTACCCTCGTGCTTTTTACCGCTAACATTGCTACAGAATTCAAATCCAAGCTATGCTTGGATCTTGCACTGTTACTCCCACGGCTTCATGCGAATGGCACCAGTGAAGAAATATTAAAGTGAATTTGTAATTCAAGAATAATACTTTTCTCAAAAACGGACCACATAAAGCAGTCATCTGAAGTTACACAATCTTGGAAGTCACTTAGTTCAAAACTTCAAATTCAAAATTATAAATTAATTATTTCCCCACCAAAAGTTCACGTATTTAAGGCAGGGAACAGATTAACGTTAGTCTCAACATCACTTATGTATGATGGGCATCAATGCCCTTAATAGGAGGAAAACAGATTTATTTCAAATGCACTTAATCATAGAGTCATAAAATTTACAGCGCAGGAGGCCATTCGGCCCATCGAGTCTGCACCGACCCTTGGAAAGATCACCCTATTTAAGCCCACACCTCCACCCCATCCCCGAAACCGAGTAATCTCACCTAATCTTTTTGGACACCAAGGGCAATTTAGCATAGCCAATCCGCCTAACCTGCACATCTTTGGAATGTGGGAGGTAACCGGAGCACCCGGAAGAAACCCTCGCGACATGGGGAGAATGTACAAACCGCACAAACAGTGACCATAGCCAGGAATTGAACTCAGGTCCCTGGCGATGTGAAGCAACAATGCTAACACCGTGCTGCCATGCCGTTGTGAGATGTACTTTGATCTGATCACTTTAAAACATTCTCACCCTGTCATTAGTGACAGACGTGTCACCCGAAACGCCAGTGTCATATTGTTCAAATTGTCGTCTTCTGACACAATCACTGTTTAGAAGGGCTTCTCTGCTGGCTGTATTTTAGGAGAGAAATTTTACTTTCACCATTAAGCTTCAGTGGTATCTCAGAGATGATCACAAGAAGCACTTGCAAATGAAAGCAGCTGAGGACAGCAACAAACTTAACAGCCCAGTAGTTTGGGGCAGCACGGTGGTATAGTGGTTAGCACTGCTGCTTCACAGCGCCAGGGGGGAATTCCGGCCTCGAATGACTGAGTGTGGAGTTTGTACATTCTCCCCATGTCTGTGTGGGTTTTCTCCGGGTGCTCTGGTTTCTTCTCAGTCTAAAGATGTGCTGGTTAGGTGGATTGGCCATGCTAAATTATCCGCACTATCCAGAGTTTAAGTGAGGTTATGGGGTTACAGGGATAGGGTGGGGGAAATTTGCCTAGTTAGGGTGCACTTTCAGAGGGTCGTGTAGACTCGATGGGCCGAATGGCATCCTTATGCACTGATGGGATTCTAGTGGAGAGATGTAAAGTCAGTGAGAGTTCTTATATGACAAGTGAACCAGATACAGTAAGACAAAGTTGTTGAAGATTTAAAGTAGCAGGGCAGACATTAGCCTCACAAATTCTGTTTCAATACACTGGGATCATAGATCATATTTCAACAAAATATAATTTATAGTAGCTGCTTTGTGCAACATTTTAGCTCCCTCCTCCTCCCCTATAAGACGTCAAAGAACATGGGTTTGAAACTCAAAGGAAAAAACAGATCAATCTAGATCAGGGGTGGGCAAACTTTTCCGTGCAAGGGCCACATTCAGAAATTCACAATTTTAAAGGGCCGCGTAGTATATTAATTAATAGTCCCGGTTGTAGCCAATTAGCGTGCGGCATATACCTCAGCGCTTCCCCCAGCGGCATCCTGCCTTTAGCCCTCTTTTTGTCTACTTTTCAAAAATGGCGCTTCACCCGGTTATGATTCTGGGCGCCTCATATAGTACAGCACAGAACAGGCCCTTCGGCCCTCTATGTTGTGCCGAGCAATGATCACCCTACTCAAGTCAACGTATCCACCCTATACCAGTAACCCAACAGCCCCCCCCCCCCCATTAACCTTATTAAAAAAATATTAAAAAAATTTTTTTTTAATGACTTGATCTTGGTGGGCCGCATAAAGACCTTTGGCGGGCCGCATGCGGCCCGCGGGCCGTAGTTTGCCCACCCCTGATCTAGATGCTTGAACAATCTCAATGGTCTTTTTAAGAATGATACCAAAACAACTGGGGATAGAGGAATTGTCCAATGTTTTGTCTGGGAAATCATTTATACTAGGACAAAGAGGAGAGGGAAAGCAAGAAGAAATATAAAACAATAATGGAAAGATGGAAGGAGATGCAGCACACATTAAATCAACATAATAGAAATTCTGGTCCAACTACGCACCACTTGTCATATCAAAATTGATTTCGGGCCGTAGTTTGCCCACCCCTGATCTAGATGCTTGAACAATCTCAATGGTCTTTTTAAGAATGATACCAAAACAACTGGGGATAGAGGAATTGTCCAATGTTTTGTCTGGGAAATCATTTATACTAGGACAAAGAGGAGAGGGAAAGCAAGAAGAAATATAAAACAATAATGGAAAGATGGAAGGAGATGCAGCACACATTAAATCAACATAATAGAAATTCTGGTCCAACTACGCACCACTTGTCATATCAAAATTGATTTCCAAATGTACAAATCCTTACCCTTTCAGCTCTCCTTTTCCTTACTATCTCTTGCCTGTAGTGTTTCGTGAATATCCGGTGATTAGTACGTCCGAAACCAACGCCGTATATACGCCGGTACTTGGTTTCAAATGTCAAATCTCGCTTTCGCCCAGAAGATGTATAATCTTTCACAAAATGCTGCAAAAAACAGAGTTGGCTTAGCTATAAAAATATTTCAATGCCAATGCAGAATAAACACAGGAATTGTGGGAACTTAATATAATAATAATCTTTATTGTCACAAGTAGACTTACATTAACACTACAATGAAATTACTGTGAAAAGCCCCTTGTCGCCACATTCCAGCGCCTGTTCAGGCACACAGTGTGAGAATTCAGAATGTCCAAATTACCCAACCAGCATGTCTTTTGGAACTTGTAGGAGGAAACCGGAGCACATGGAGAAAACCCATGCAGACAAGGGGAGAATGAGCAGACTCCACACAGGCAGTGATCCAAGCCGGGAATCGAACCTGGGACCCTGGAGCTGTGAAGCAACAGTGTTACCCACTGTGCTACCGTGCTGCCCACGTGACACTGACAGGAGAATTTAAAAAACGGCGGCTAGTTTAATTTATTTAGGTTGTGTCTCAAAAGGCATTTGGCATTCCCCAACAGGCTGAAAAGATCAGCTCAGACGTATACACAGTAAAACATAAAAACACTACTCAATTGTAAAAAGTAAAAAGAACAAAAAGGCACAATTTGAAAGGTTGTTTAACCTTGCAAACCCATTCTTTCTAAAAAATCTTATGTTTTGTTCTCTCAATGGCCAACTTGATTTATTTAATCTGAGGAAAGAGTGATCAAAGAATACACTTCTAGTCCCAGAAAAGTATTTTGATAAATCCAAGATCTTCCATCAATGTTGAATAAAATATTGAAATGGATCAAAATTTAGTCTCCACCCTTTATGCATTGAGGGAAGGATGAAGTTAGAGAAAGCTACAAAGCTGCAGAAACTTGCTAAGTTGCTAGTGAGGGAAAGGTCCAGGGATCGGTACCGATTAGAACCTTATACAACAGCCACCCCATAGAGCATTAATCTCAACAGTAAGTCGAGACTGTTTCCTACCAAACTGCTTCATAGGGTTACCCATTAAACAAGGTTAAACAAAAACTTAGATCCAAGTATTTTCATCAAAAATATTAAAATTCAAGGGGCAACATGGTGGTGCATTGTTTGCACTGCTGCCTACAGCACTGAGGACCCAGGTTCGATCCCGGCCACTGGTCACTGTATGTGTGGAGTTTACACACTCACCCCCACAACCCAAAGATGTGCAGGTTGGATTGATTGGCCATACTAAATTGGCCATACTAAATTGCCCCTTAATTGGAAAAAAATTATTGGGTACTCAATTTATAAAAAAAAAAAAATCATTTAACATTTGGTTCTTTGACTATATTGCAGTTAGTGCTCAAGTGCTTTTCTTTGTCAAAGATATCCTGACATCATTATGGTTTGAGCTCAGCTAAAGCATTCTCTCCAGGAACGAGGGTGAGAGAAACACTTACCAAAGAGAAAATGCTTGAAAATCTGAGAGAATCCGGAGAGAAACAGCGAATTCCGACAGCATCCATAAGAATTTCTTCGGTTACAAGGGTTTAGTAAAATTTTAGTAGACTATGGAAATCTAGGTGCGCAAAAATGAAGCTTCTCCCAATTCCTTGTCAAGTATCTGCTTGATTATATGAATTTTGTGCAGGGGCACACGCACGATGCTAGGTGGATGCAGCACTTTGATAGCTTCTTAAAGAAAGTGACTAAATATGGATAAAATGACAATGCAGTTGAAGGTCTGCCATCTTGCACATCTACTACAACAATGTCTTTACTTGTACAATCTGCAGAGATATGCAAAGGTTGCATTTTCAATTTCATTTCACCTCCATCCATTGGTCAGCTAACTGTCAGTCTTGGTTCATATGTAAAATGTCAATTTTAAGATGTTATTTCTTAGATGCACACTTTCAATTGGGCATTTCAAGTATGTTGAGGCACAATTACCTTAAGAGATCTTTGAAAATGTCTCGGCTCCAAGGTGTCTCCAATTTTTCTTGTCAATTCAAACTCCTTTCTAGCAGTCGTCTCCCTGCGCAGATTTTCCTGGAGGAACAGTTTGAAAATGTCTTTTAAATTGTCAGAAGCCAGACGCATGGAGAGCAGAATGTTATTTCAAATTTCACACAAAAACCTTTTAAAATCTCAAAACAGATCATTTCTACTGTAAAGGAAAACATTTGAGCTTACTTATAAAAATGTTAAAGTCACGGGCACACGGGATAGCATTCCAGATGTACCAGTTGAAGGTATGTAATTGAGATCAGAAAAATATGGAATTTACATGCACTGGGACGTGCCAGTCCGGCACTTTAGTGATACACATCAACTTTGGGAGAAGCGAGTGAGTGTCTTCAAATCTGACATTTTGGACACCACAAATTTAAATTAGAACATTTTTTGAAAATAATTTTGCATGCGCAAAGTGGCCATACGACATAGAAGAAGAATTAGGCTATTCCGCCAATTGTATCTGCTCCGCCATTCAATAATAATAATAATAATAACCTTTTATTGTCATAAGTATGAAGTTACTGTGAAAAGCCCCTAGTCGCCACATTCTGGCACCTGTTCGGGTAAGCCGGTACGGGAATTGAACCTGCGCTGCTGGCCTTGTTCTGCATCACAAACCAGCTGTCTAGCCCACTGAGCTACACCAGCCCAATCATCGATAGGTTTCTCATCCCCATTCTCCTGCCGTTTCTCCATAACCCTGATCCCCTTATTAATCAAGACCCTACTATCTGTCTTAAAGACACTCACTTGACTTAGCCTCCACAGCCTTCTGCAACAAAGAGTTCCACAAATTCACCACGCTCTGACTGAAGAAATTCCTCCTCATCTGAGTTTTAAAGGATCAATCGATCCTTCAGTCGGAGGCTGCGCCCTGGGTTCTAGTTTTTCCTACTAGTGGAAATATCCTCTCCACAACCACTCTATCCAGGCCTCTCAGTATCCTGAGAGTTTCAAAAAGATCCCCCTCATCCTTCTAAACTCCAATGAGTGTAGACCCAGAGTCCTTAACGGCTTCTCATATGACAGGGTCTTCATTCAAGAGATCATTCTTGTGAACCTCCTCTGGACCCTTTCAAAGGCTAGCACATCCTTCCTTAGATATGGGGCCTAAAACTGCTCACAATATCTTGAATGGGGTCTAATTAGAGACTTATACAGCCTCAGAAGTGCATCCCTACTCTTGTATTCTAGCCCTCTTGACATGAATGTTAACATTACATTTGGCTTCCTAACTACCGACTGAACCTGCACGTTAACCTTGAGATATATAAAACAAAACTGAGCGGCTAAAGTAAATATTGGTCCTTTAGAGGATAAGAAGGGAGATTTAATAATGGGAGATGAGGAAATGGCTGAGGAACTGAACAGGTTTTTTAGGTCGGTCGTCACAGTGGAAGACACAAATAACATGCCAGTGACTGATCGAAATGAGGCTATGATAGGCGAGGACCTTGAGATGATTGTTATCACTAAGGAGATAGTGATGGGTAAGCTAATGGGGCGAAAGGTAGACAAGTCTCCTGACCCTGATGGAATGCATCCCAGAGTGCTAAAAGAGATGGCTAGGGAAATTGCAAATGCACGAGATAATTTACCAAAATTCACTAGACTCTGGGGTGGTCCCGGCGGATTGGAAAGTAGCAAACGTGACACCACTGTTTAAAAAAAGGAGGTAGGCAGAAAGCGGGTAATTATAGGCCAGTTAGCTTAACTTCGGTAGTAGGGAAGATGTTGCAATCTATCATCAAGGAAGAAATAGCAAGGCATCTGGATGGAAATTGTCCCATTGGGCAGACGCAGCATGGGTTCATAAAGGGCAGGTCGTGCCTAACTAATTTAGTGGAAGTTTTTGAGGACATTACCAATGCGGTAGATAACGGGGAGCCAATGGATGTGGTATATCTGGATTTCCACAAAGCTTTTGACAAGGTGCCACACAAAAGGTTGCTGCATAAGATAAAGATGCATGGCATTAAGGGTAAAGTAGTAGCATGGATAGAGGATTGGTTAATTAATAGAAAACAAAGAGTGGGGATTAATGGGTGTTTATCTGGTTGGCAATCAGTAGCTAGTGGTGTCCCTCAGGGATCCGTGTTGGGCCCACAATTGTTCACAATTTACAAAGATGATTTGGAGTTGGGGACCCAAGTGCAATGTGTCCAAATTTGCAGATGACACTAAGATGAGTGGTAAAGCAAAAAGTGCAGAGGATACTGGAAGTCTGCAGAGGGATTTGGATAGGTTAAGTGAATGGGCTAGGGTCTGGCAGATGGAACACAATGTTGACAAATGTGAGGTTATCCATTTTGGTAGGAATAACAGCAAAAGGGATTATTTAAATGATAAAATATTAAAACATGCTGCTGTGCAGAGAGACCTGGGTGTGCTGGTGCATGAGTCACAAAAGTTGGTTTACAGATGCAACAGGTGATTAAGGCAAATGGAGTTTTGTCCTTCATTGCTAGAGGGATGGAGTTTAAGACTAGGGAGGTTTTGCTGCAATTGTTGGTGAGGCCACACCTGGAGTATTGTGTTCAGTTTTGGTCTCCTTACCCGAGAAAGGACGAACTGGCGCTGGAGGGTGTGCAGAGATTAATCCCAGACCTGACGGGGTTGGATTATGAGGAGGGGTTGAGTAGACTGGGACTGTACTCATTGGAATTTAGAAGGATGAGGGGGGGGATCTTATAGAAACATATAAAATTATGAAGGCAATAGATAGGATAGATGCGGGCAGGTTGTTTCCACTGGCGGGTGAAAACAGAACTAGGGGACATAACCTCAAAATAAGGCGAAGTAGATTTAGAACTGAGCTGAGGATCTTCTTCACCCAAAGGGTTGTGAATCTATGGAATTCCTTGCCCAGTGAAGCAGTTGAGGCTCCTTCATTAAATGTTTTTAAGATAAAGATCGATAGTTTTTTGAAGAATAAAGGGATTAAGGGTTATGGTATTCGGGCCGGAAAGTGCAGCTGAGTACACAAAAGATCAGCCATGATCTCATTGAATGGCGGAGCAGGCTCGAGGGGCCAAATAGCCTACTCCTGCTCCTGGTTCTTATGAGAATACTGAACTAGGACTCCAAAGTCCTGTTGTGCTTCTGATTTCCTAAACATTTCCCCATTTAGAAAATAGTCTATGCCTCCATTCCTCCTTCCAAAGTACACAACCTCACACTTTTCCACATTGTATTCCATCTGCAACTTCTTTGCCCACTCTCCTAGCTTGGCCAGGTCCTTCTTCAGCTCCCCTGCTTCCTCAATACTACCTGTCCCTCTGCATATCTTTGTCAAACATTAACGGTTTTTTCTACTATTAAACATTCACAGTGCTCTTGCAGACATTATCCCCATGCCAAATTACACTTTGGATCTCATAGCATTGCTCACAATGAATTGGAATATTTATTTCCCGTTTCTACCTCCCCAGATATCTAGTTCTTGATTTCAGGCAGGTGGCAGTGTTTTTGTAGTCAGTCAGTCTTTGCTCAAGACTATGGAAATCTAGGTGCGCAAAACAAATAAGTCGAGCTCCCCAAACAGATCACTAATTCCTCGTCAGATATCAGCTTGATTGTATGATTTTTGTGCCGCGGCATACGCAAGATGCTAGGTGGATTTAACCCGTTGACAGTTTCTTAAAGAAAGTGACTAAAAGTGACATGTTAAAATGAACTGATGCAGTTGAGGGTGTGGCAGCTGTTTACAATGCATTGTCTTCAACACATCTGCCACTTTACTTGCAAAATTGCAAATATAAGGTAACAAAAACAATGAATAATTCCCAATTATCACCACACATCCCACCACCGTTCAAATTTCTGTAATTCAAAATAATAGGAGGATGTGATTACAAGCTGGTTATTTGAATGATTCAAATATCAAGCCAGAAAAAAAACTGTGAATGGATTATATTTTTCAGAACCCAAAGATCTGATTACTGCCATGAACTAGCTCCCTAGTTATGTTACTTATATGCCATACAGTGCCCATGACTAAAAAGAGTGAGACATGGCAATACGAGGCAGAATGAATCACGGGAGCAATGAGTTGAGACTCCCTGATGGAGCTGGCTCCGAAAGCTAGTGATTCAAAACAAATCTGTTGGACTTTAACCCGGTGTTGTAAGACTTCTTACTGAGATTCCTTAGACAGAGGGAATCCCTCATCTTATTCCCAAACTGAACCTAAACCCCAATAGGTTTAAGGCCCTTTATGACTTGAAAACATTTCAAATGAACAAATTTTGTAGAAATGTCCAGGGTCTGAAGTTCAATTTTATAGCGAGGTGGTCCAGCGCACGTTATGGTGCAGGATAATGGATCCAGATGTACTCATATCTTCCCCTCATGTAACACAGACATCTAACCAGTGCATTGGCTGACTGTAATAAACTTTTTGCTATCCTTACCCGACGCGCCACAAGTCCAACTGGTGGTTCTTTAAAATGTGGATTTCTTGCTGTTTTCATTCGATTGAGTGAGCGAGACTTTTCAGGCCTCTCCGACCTGTAATAAAATGTATAATTTGGAGGACCCAAATCTCAAATCAAAGCATTAGATACACGATGCATAATACAAAATGATTCCTTTAAAAATTAACAATGGCAGGCTCAATTTGAATAATAAATCAGTGATCTGCCTGACTTTAAATGACGTTTTTTTTCCATAAGGCTTTTGCAATTGCCACCTGGTTTCCTGCTGTTGGAAACAGCCTAGCTGGGTGAATAGAAGTGCCACACACATGATAAAGTGTTAATTTAGGGCTGGGGAAATAATTCAAACACAAAACCATCTGTGTCACACTGGACAAACAAGCAAGAATTGTCAAATCTACTTAGGTAACAGCAATGCTTAATATTGCTCACGTGGCGGAAGAAAGAAACTCACGAGTTTCAGTAAGCTTGAAAACTGCTTACTTTAATGACTACATATAAATCAGTAACATGCAGAGTCTCCAACTCTGTGCTATCATCAGGGAGACATACAGAACCAAGCAACCGAGGTACAACCTTTGTCTATTCACTACAGGCAATCCTAGTAAGTTTTTTCTACAGAACATTTGTAATGTTCCCCGTTTCATACTGGGAAGACATGAAAAAACAAAAATCTTAATTTGTTTCTCTTCCATAGAATGGACAACGGCTAATTTATCACCCTTGCACTAAGAATATTCTAGCCAAGCCAACACAAAGACCTAACAAATAAGATGTTTGCAACAAATTGTTCTGGGTCCTTAAAGTACAGCATTAGCCGAATGGCTCAACCCGAAACTGCCCTGTCACATGACTGACACATGAGCACAGTGGTTAGCACAGTGGATTCACAGCTCCAGGGTCCCAATTTACATAGATAGACATAGAACATAACAGTGCAGAAGGAGGCCATGCAGCCCATCGAGTCTGCACCAACCCACATTAAGCGCTCACTTCCACCCTATCCCCGTAACCCAATATCCCCATCTAACCTTTTTTGGACACTACGGGCAATTTAGCATGGCCAATCCTCCTAACAAAGTTCGATTCCCAGCTTGGGTCACTGTCTGCGGAGTCCGCACGTTCTCCCAGTGTCTGCGTGGGTTTCCTCCGGGTGCTCCGGTTTCCTTCCATAGTCCAAAGATGTGCAGGTTAGGTGGATTGGCCATGTTAAATTGCCCTTAGTGTCCAAAAAGGTTAGGTGGGGTTACTGGGATAGGGTGGAGGCGTGGGCTGGCGTAGGGTGTTCTTTCCAAAAGCCGGTGCATACTCGATGGGCTGAATGGCCTCCTTCTGCACTGTAAGCTCTACGAGTTCTATGAGCTGCTTTTAATTATATGGCTTTTGGATTCGGTCTTCAGTTGTGGTTTAACCTTAGAAGTGAAAACCGGACTCTTGCGGCAGCATGGTGGTGCGGTGGTTAGCATTGCTGCCTCACGGCAACGAGGACCCAGTTTCGATCCCGGTCTCCGGATCATTCTCTGTGTGGAATTTGCACATTCTCTTTTCCACATTCTCTCCGTGTCAGTGTGGGTCTCACTCCACAACCCAAAGATGTGCATGGTAGGTGGATTAGCCACGCTAAATTGCCCCGTAATCTATATAACAGACTCAAACTGCAACCAGGTTCCTTCGACCAAGAATTCTGCCAGATAAAACCACCTGCAAGAACGTTCATTGGACATTGACTTACTGGACTGTCTGTGAATGAACGTCAATCTCGATGAAGTGGACTTGATGCGACAACCAGCATGAAATTCTCGGAGTGGAAGGAATCTTGTACAGAATTTTGATATTCTGGGAGGGTATTTTATGAGTGATTAATCCAAGTTACCTGTGAGAAAGAAACCTTGGCTCCACAGTTTGACGTGGCTTCTTATATTTGTCCTGTAATCTTTCCTTCCTCCTTCTCTCTATGTCATGGCGAAGATCATCTGGATTGACAGCAACCCACGTGCTTGTCTAAAGTATTGAGAAAATACTTACAAGTAAAACAACATCAGCCACTGCAGACTCAAGAAAAACTTAAGCCTTAATTTTTATCAAGACATATTTGCAAGCTGACCAATACCATCCCAATACAATGCTTTTCTTGGAAATTAAGTTAAACTTCAGCACAAAAGCAGATTGCTCATCTTACCTCAATGAATAATAGCTTTTTTGGCTAAAATGCATGAATAGTCAGACGTTTAACAAATTCTGCAGGTATTTAACAAAATCCAAAACCGTATGTGCATTTTGTTCTTATTAGCTAGGGAGTGGAGCAGTTAGGAGAGGGAGTGAGAGAGAGCAGCAGAGTAGTCGGTAAGGAATCTAGCGCAAACCCACTGATTGGAGCAGCAAATGAGGTCCATTCTGAACCACAGGACTGCAGCAGTCTTGTTACCTACTTGAAATTAAAAGTGAAAAATGTAACCACCTGCGGCTTCCTTCAGCTTACATGATGCCATAAGCTTGGATCGATCAAGAAGGCCGGGCCTCCATCAGGAATGACAAAAGCCAGTGTTTGAGATGGACTGAAGTGTTATGGGATTGATGATGAACAGAGATAGGTGACATACAGGACTGTGCCACTAACATATGTATAAATACATAAAATGTCAAAAGGGCATGGGCCTTCTCTAGAGATTTGAAAACACAGTACAGGGTAGCATTTCAGTGTGTGTGTTTTTGTACCCACGTGCTGATGCTCTACTGTAAGGCTCTGTACCCATTCAGTTGTACCCATTAGGGGCCTCACGGTAGCATGGTGGTTAGCATCAATGCTTCACAGCTCCAGGGTCCCAGGTTCGATTCCCGGCTGGGTCACTGTCTGTGTGGAGTCTGCACGTCCTCCCCGTGTGTGCGTGGGTTTCCTCCGGGTGCTCCGGTTTCCTCCCACAGTCCAAAGATGTGCGGGTTAGGTGGATTGGCCATGCTAAATTGCCCGTAGTGTAAGGTTAATGGGGGGATTGTTGGGTTACGGGTATGCGGGTTACGTGGGTTTAAGTGGGGTGATCATGGCTCGGCACAACATTGAGGGCCGAAGGGCCTGTTCTGTGCTGTACTGTTCTATGTTCTATAAGTTGTGCCTTGTTGTTGATTTATTTAACCAGATACAAGCGTGGCACAGATTTTGCACATGCTCAAAATGTGATGCATACATTCACCGATTTCAATATCCATTTTCACAGCATAATCCTTCTAATTACAAGAAATTAATTTCTGAGGTACATCCCAAATGGAATTGAAAATTAAATGATAATACCTAAATGGGGTACATACCTTTCTAACAGGTTTCCTTTCCCAGCTGTGTAAGTCTGTCAATGACATGTCAATCCGTCTTTTTCAGAAGGAAAAATAAACAAATCAATTATGTCCTTAAGTAATAAAAGTTTTTTTTTAAAGTTAAAAATGCATACTGCATCACTACGATACCTGTGTATCTCAGGCCCAAAATCTTTTTCCTCTTCTCTTTCTGGACTCTGTGCATCTTGCAACTTTGAAAAGCGATCATGCAATGTTAGATCTGAAGACTTAAAATGGTCTTCTGTAACAAAAATTGTGACCACTCGTTACCATGAGACACCTTTCGGTTGGAAAGTAAAAGTAGAAATATACTAAATGTTTAAGTCAATTGGACATTTAGACAAATTATTGAGGGAGATGGTAGCATAACAGTAATATCGCTGGACTAGTTATCCAGGGACTTAGGCTATTTTATGGGGTTCAAATCCACAGATTTTAAATTAAAATTAATACATTTTGGAATGTAAAGCTGCTCTTGGTAATGGCAGTCATGAAACGGTCATTGTAGTAAAAACCCAACTGGTTCACTAACATCCTTTACGGGAGGAGACCTGTGGTCCTTACTTGGTCTGGCCTACATGTGACTCCACACGAACAGCAATGTAGTTGATTATTAACTGCCCTCAAAAATGGCCAAGTTATTCAGTTCAAGGACAATTAGGTATGGGCAACAAATGCTGGCCCAGCCAGCGATGCCACATCCAAAGATTATTGACAAAATTAAAACTTAAATCTCAAGCTATTACCTAACAAAGTTCTAATATCTTACAATGCAATATTTAATTCACAGCCTTTTGCATTTTTTTTTATTCGAAGGTTTGCTCTAATATGCAAATTAACCAATGCTCTGAATTAATCTATAAATTAGTAAGGGGGATAGGGACTTTAAAGTGCCTTTCCCTTTGTCCCACCCTAATAAAAGCCATGGCATTTGCCCTTGCTGTGGCTTAGCAAATAATCACATATGGCCTGTCTTCAGGGAGAAAACGCAAGGAGAGAAGAGGAAAGGGAGATGAGGGCTGAGTGTAATGGAAAGCGACAAGGAGGATGCTGCAAAGGGACATAGACAGGCTAAATGAGTGGGTATGGCGATAGATGTAGTGTCGAAGAGCAAAATTATCCACTTTGCCAAGTATGGAAAAGCAGAGATTGGTTTTAAAAGGTGATAAAGTATTAAATATTGCTATGCAGAAGGGTATGGATGCACTTGGAACACACCAGAACATCAATACATAGGTGCAGTGGGTAATTAGAAAGATAAATAGTGTTACAGTATAAGAGGAAAGACGTTTTGCTGTTGTATAGGACTTTGGCAAGGAGACTTGGCAAATCTTGTGTACAGTTTTTGTCCCACCACCCAAGGAAGGCTGGACTCATTTTTAATTGTGTAACAACCAGTGAAGAGAGCATTATCCTACGATGAAAGAGTACAATGGGTTTATATTAAGTCGATTTTAGGAGAATGAAAGATGATTAAAACATAGAAAATTCTTACAGTGCTTTACAGGGCAGTGCCATGGCATTGTTTCCCCTAGTGGGGAAAATCTAGAACTAGGAGGTCATAGCCTCAGATTAAAGGGTCTGCCATTTAGAACTGCGATGAGGAGGCTATTCCCCAATTTAGTGAGTTGGTTTGGAACTCTCTAGATCAGAGGAAATGAAAATGAAATGAAAATTGCTTATTGTCACGAGTAGGCTTCAATGAAGTTACTGTGAAAAGCCCCTAGTCGCCACATTCCGGCACCTGTTCGGGGAGGCTGGTACGGGAATTGAACCGTGCTGCTGGCCTGCCTTGGTCTGCTTTAAAAGTCAGTACTCAGTATATTTAAGATGGAGAATAATAAACTTTGAATTCAGGGACATTGTGGAAAAGTGGAGTTGAAATATTAGACCAACCACAACTTTACTAAATGTGGAGCAGATTTGGGAAATAACCTACTCCAGCTCCTACAACAAATATCCTTATCTAAGACAACAACATGGGAATTGTAGGGGAAGACATTTGCTTCAGACTATTTGAATTAAGCAACATTACACAACTATCCACCTACTAAATGTTCATGATAGATAAGAATATTGATTCAGAGATGTTACTTTTGGATTACAAACAAATTGCACTAATCTGCTGGAATATTGAGTTTAGCATTGGGACAAGGCTTTGGGAGCAAAATGGTTGCTCAACATTCAGATAGAGATTAACTTCACCAATTGGCTTAAGCGAGACAGTGACAGAGACTGGTGCAAAAGGTCAGGAATAATGTGGCTCAGATCCAGTTCAATGACTGCACTCACTAGCCCAATAAAAGAAAGGAAGTCCATCCTCAAAACTACCACCAGGTGCCAGAATTATATATATTTCTTCGAATGTGCATCACAGAAACAGTCTGTTTGGCCAACCTGGTCAATGCTATTACGTTCCACATAAGCCTCTGCTCTCTACTTTAACCTTCCCAACAATAGTATGGAATTTTAGGGTCAAGTGGATTGGTGTTAATTAGGAGCTGGATTAATGCTCCAACCCAAACTCATTTAATTTAGCATGTTCAACACCAGAAAAGAAAGTGGTTAGATCTTAAGTCAGATTTCACAATGTACAAACACAATATTTTAAACAATTGTGAAGAAATGTGCATGTTAAAATTAACATGGTTTAAGCACCATTAGATTACTTAATAAACATATTCATTATGCCACTGATAAACAAGCAGTACTCTAATTGCCATCATCTCACTACCAGCAGCACTTCTTGCAACTAAATAAAAAGGATGCCATAATGCATGTCCAACCTTTAATCTGGTGCATCAAAGTGATTATCTCCTGGGCAAATTGTCCTGATGAGATGTTCGGGTTAGCCTTGAATGATGAACCCATATGCTCAAAGACATGATGGAACTCATCTCGTTTCTTGTCAACGCTAACCAAATCCCGAGACATTAGTCTCTCTGAAGCATGGCTTGATGATGGCCTGGAGAAATCCCCACATACATTCAAAGAATTCACAACTAGGAATCAGGCATTTATGAGCTTTCATCAAAAGAATCCAGATTATCCGTAAACATACATAAATACAACAGCAAACCTTTCAGTTACTGGGTGCGGCAATTCTAAAAATAAAAATTTCACATGCATTGTTAGTTTTCAGTAATCGATAGAATCCCTACAGTGCAGAAGGGGGCCATTTGACCCATTGAGTCTGCACCAACCCTCTGAAAGAATACACTACATAGGCCCACTCCCCCATTCCCACCTAACCTAGTTATGTTTGGGCTGTGGGAGGAAACCGCAATACCTGGGGGAAACCCATGCAGACATAGGGAGAACATGGAAACTCCACACAGACAGACAGTCACCCAAGGCCAGAATTGAACCCGGGTCCCCGGCTCTGTGTTCACAGTCATGCTGCCCCAGAAGGGTGGGTGGGGTGTGGGTCTTTTTTGTTTGAGGTACTCGCCCCAATGTCTGTTTTAGATTATACTATTATTGTTTAATTTCAAATATTGTGCCCACATTGATTTCTGAATTATGAATACCACCATTAATATTACACATACAGGGCAATTATTGCCAGAGGGGCTTGCTTCATTTTTGCAGCAGCCATTAGTTCAGAGATAATTAGACATTGCATAATTCTGGGAAAACTATCCACTATAGTACTGGTTGATGTCTGGATTGACTCCCAAGGTCATCTAAAGTCGTCACCCCATAAAAGTGGCAAGAGAACAGCACCCAGAGGCAAGCAGAGTGCTGTCAGTGGAGCAGCCATGAGAAGGCAGTGAAACAAGTCTCCATTAGGATTTTTTATCATATCATAGAATTTACAGTGCAGGAGGAGGCCATTCGGCCCATCAAGTCTGCACCGGCTCTTGGAAAGAGCACCCTATCCAAGGTCAACACCTCCACCCTATCCCAGTAACCCCACCCAACACTAAGGGCAATTTTGGACACTAAGGGCAATTTATCATGGCCAATCCACCTAACCTACACATCCTTGGACTGTGGGAGGAAACCGGAGCACCCGGAGGAAACCCACGCACACACGGGGAGGATGTGCAGACTCCGCACAGACAGTGACCCAAGCCAGAATCGAACCTGGGACCCTGGAGCTGTGAAGCAATTGCGCTATCCACAATGCTACCGTGCTGCCCAGATTGATAATTAGATTTTAAAGTGTGTGACCTACAATGCAAAACTTCCATAAATTTAAATCAAAGCTGATGCTAGGTATGTGCCAAAAGAAATATGGAAGCTTATGTAGCCAAAACACATGACATCCACCCAAAATGATGCCATCCTCTTTGTCAGATATGAATTGCACAGAACTCTTGGAAAATATTGAATACTGCACTTTTCATTTCTCAACACATCCCCAGCCAAGTACTTTAGGATTCTATGAAAAGAATTCTAATAATTGAATTTAAGCCTCCCATTACAGTAAAATTTCAATTCAAACTAAATCCCAAACCCATTTTTGCCAAACACTAGTTGTCATTCACATTGTATTCTATGGATGTGGAAAAGCAGGAAATTTTATGTTCATACCTTAATGATCTGGCTTTGGTTTCCTTAAAATCTTCTTGTAAAATAACTCCTGCACATACTACAGAATTTAATATGACTACACATATATGAGAAGTAATTAGTCAAAAGTGGAGTTTATGCTTAAAAAACAAATTTTGGTTTTCAAGGTGGTTATCAAAAGGGAAAAACACATTACTTTTATCAGCTACGCCATCGGTCAGAAAATATCACTAATGGTTGAATATTTGAGGCTGAGTAGAAAGAAATTTCACACGAAAAGCCACTCCATGGCTAGCAATCCAAATTCAGGGCTTCTCAAGTTGTGTTGTCCTTTGGGGCAATTTTCAGCAAGTGCCATCACAAGCTGGTGATTTTGAAAATGCCTTTGTAGAACTGTAGTGCAGTTAATGGCCCAGAAAAATGCAGTTAACAAGTTTGGAGTTATCCATTAATTGCATGCCACTGTATATGCCAGCCAATTAGGTACATTGGGAAGATTAAATCAGACCTTGAATTAATTTTGATTTACACTGCATCAAAATTCTGACTACTTTCACACAATGTCAGTAGAATTTTCCTCGAGATTGTCCATTTTGTATAAAGCAATGGTTCGCTAATGCAGCATCAGATAAAACGGAGAGCAGCCTTTTCGCCTTGTCAGAACAGCAGAATCAAAGGACACTTCTTGTCCTTACAGGGGAGTGTAAACTGAAGAAATATTTGTTTAAGCAAGCGAGTGACTAATGTGTGGAAACTGGTTTGCTAGTGTGATCGTGGAAGTGGTTAGGTCAAATATCCTGGGATACAGTCATCAGCATACAGAGTAATTTGAGAAATGAGATGTGGCCAAGTGTAGCAAGTTTGAATTCCAATGTTCTCCACAGCTGGAGTTTCCCTCACTTCAAATCCAAGTCTGTTGTCGATCAGTTCTGAGATCGATTGCCATGATTAGTCATCAACTCTATTATTGTTCATTGTGACTTCCAGGATAGGTGGGCAGCACTGTAGCACCGTGGTTAACACTGTTGCTTCACAGCTCCAGGGACTTGGGATCGATTCCCGGCTTGGGTCACTGCCTTTGCAGAGTCACGGAGGTCTCCCAGTGTCTGTGTGGGTTTCCTCTGGGTGCTCCAGACTTTTACTTTTAAAATTCATTTACGGGACGTCGGCGTCGCTGGATGGCCAGCATTTATTGCCCATCCTTAGTTGCCCTTCAGAAGGTGGTGGTAAGTTGCCTTCTTGAACCGCTGCAGTGCTTGAGGTGTAGGTACACCCAGTGCTGTTAGGGAGGGAGTTCCAGGGTTTTCCCCCAGCGACAGTGAAGGAACAGAGATATATTTCAAAGTCAGGGTGATGAGTGACTTGGAGGGAAACCTCAAAGTGGTGGGGTTCCCAGGTATCTGCTGTTCTTGTCCTTCTAGATGGTAGTGGTTGTGGGTTTGGAAGGTGCTGTCTAAGGAACCTTGGTGCATTACTGCAGTACATCTTGTAGATGGTACACATGGCTGCCACTGTTCGGTGGTGGAGGATTTGAATGTTTGTGGAGGGGGAGCAATCAAGCGGGCTGCTTCGTCCTGGATGATGTCAAGCTTCTTGTGTTGTTGGAGCTGCACTCATTCAGGCAAGTGGACAGTATTCCATTATCCTGACTTGTACCTTGTAGATGGTGGACAGTCTTTGGGGAGAGTCAAGAGAACATAGAGTGCAGAAGGAGGCCATTCGGCCCATCGAGTCTACACCGACCCACTTAAGCCCTCATTTTCACCCTATCTCCGGAACCCAATAACCCCATCTACCTTATTGGTCACTAAGGGCAATTTATCATGGCCAATCCACCTAACCTGCACATCTTTGGGCTGTGGGAGGAAACTGGAGCACCCGGAGGAAACCCATGCATACACGGGGAAAACGAGCAGACTTCGCACAGACAGTGACCCAGCGGGGAATTGAGGGGAGTTACTCGTCGTAGGACTCCTAGCCTTTGACCCGGCAGCCTCAGTATTAATATGGCTAGTCCAGTTCAGTCTCTGATCAATGGTAACCCCCATGATGTTGATTGTAGGGGATTCAGCAATGGTAATGTCATTGAATGTCATGGAGCAATGGTTAGATCTCCTCTTGTAGGAGATGGTGATTGCCTGGCACTTATGTGGCACGAATGTAATAGCCCCAAAAGATGTGCTTGTTAGGTGAATTGAACATTCCGAATTTTCCCTCAGGTCTACCCAAACATGCGCTGTAGTGTGGCGACTAGGGGATTCTCACAGTAACTTCATTGCAGTGTTAATGTAAGCACACTTGTGACACTAATAAATATTATTATTCAGTTAACAAGGGCAAGATTGATCGTTTTTGTCTAGCTATTCATATATCAAGTGCTCTGTACTGGCAGTCAACACGGTCATCTTTAATCTTCATCGGAAAGCATTTTTATCATGGGATGCGGACAGCATCTATTGCCCATCCATAATTGTCCTCGAGAAGATGGTGATGAGCTGCCTTCTTGAATCACATGGTGTAGGTACACCAACAGCGCTGTCAGGGAGAGTTCCAGGATTTTGATCCAGTGACAGGGAAGGAACAGCAGTCTGTTTCCAAGTCAGGATGGGGAATGATTTGGAGGGGAACTTGGTGTTTCCATGCAGCTGCAGCCCTTGTCCTTCTAGGTGGTTGAGGTCACAGGTTTGGAAGGTGCTGTTGAAGGAGCCTTTTGGGAGTTGCTGCAAAACATCTTGCAGATGGTACACACTGCTGCCATGGTGCCCCAGTAGAGGATGGAGTGAACCTTTAAGATGCTGGATGAGGTGCCAATAAGTGGGCTGCCTTGTCCTGGACGGTGTTGGTTCGAGGATTGTTGGAGCTGTGCTTATCAAGGCAAGTGAAGGAGTATTCCATCAGACTTCTGACTTGTTCCATGCAGATGCTGCACAGGTTTGGAGAGTCAGGTTAGTTACATGCTAAACAATTCCAAACCTCTCTCCTGCTCTTGTAGCCAGCGTTTATATGCTGGGTCTAGTTAAGTTTCTGGTCAATGGAGACCCTGAGAATGTTGAGTTTGAGGGTTCCATGATGACAATGCTGTTGAATATACATATCCACATGTCAATGGGAGATGCTTCAATTCCATTGTTTCGATATTCCTCGAAGATGTCCACATTTATACAGAGAATTCTGACATTTTATTAAGATCCTGGGTATGTGACATATATACAGTTGATGGGCTTGTGGTATAGCACTATTTTCCATTTTTAATTTTCCTTTCCACTGGAATATGTAACACAATTGGATCCTCCTTTCTGAAATGAGCATCTTCTACTTCAACAGGTAGCAGCCATCACTCTCTCAATGTTCCCTAGACTAACACGTTATTCCGTACCAGCTTGAAAACCAAAACAAAAGGAGGCAACATATTGAATGTTGCGATCCATCGAGAATGGTTCACTTCAAGTTAGAAGCCGACTGAACTCTTGAACAGCACTGTTCCAAAATGAATAGATTTCATATCAATATGATCATAGGGAAAAAAAGTTGTACAAATTTGCTGAACCCAGGATATGCAGGATTATATGTTGACGAATCCAAATTGCGATGAAAGTGACAAATTTTAATTTGAGTTCCATTCTGTATTCTTCTATTTTGAAACATTTTCACATAGCAAGATAATGCCACTGGTCAAACAAGACTTGCAGAAAGATACTGCCCATCCACAGCAAACATACTCCTGAATGAATTCTTTTTAACTCAGGCACAGTTTACTGATTTGTTTTAACATTATCCTGACAAGTTACAGATCATTCCAACATAGGCTGATTGAAGATTAGATCTTTGTGTAAACATTTCCATTGCACAAATTATTTTCCTGTAGTCTTCACCTGGGCCAGGAATGAGAGACACAACTTATCCAGAATGATTATGCAGATTTCCTTGATTGTAGTTACACACAATTTCCTCTTCAAATGCCAATAAATTAATACTCCAATTTAAAGATACCTCAGTTCGCAATGAGAATTGTGTTGAACAATGCCAGCTCAGTCCAGTTCCAGGTTGAACAATGCCAGCTCAGTCCAGTTCCAGGTCGAGGCAGTTGCCATTTTTCCAGTATAATTTTCCAGCTTTTCACAATAAAGGTGGTCTTCAATCAACTTTCAAAATCTGCAATACGAGCTCTTCATTTAGAATTCATATTGATTTAATGCTCTTTTTTCCAGCAGCTCTGCTGTATGGACAAATCAGGCAGCAGTCCATCACAAAGGACTTGTTCCATCCTTTCTTTAGTTTTTCCCATTTGATTGTATTATATAATATATAGAAACCCTCATTCTTAAAATGCAATTCCTTGGTCATGTTTCAGAACATGTCGACTTAATACAAGTTCAAAGATAGGAAATTCTTCCCTTTCTGCTCATTTCCTTAAAGCAGGAACTAAAGAATTTTTAGAATTGCTAGGATAAGCAAAGACAAACCATTAGTAAAAACTGGAAATCATAGTACCTCTATTATAGAAAGAGACTGGTACTTAAAAAGCTTGTGCGGCGCCAAAGTCTAAGAAATATTTTTAAGCTAGTTGATAATTCATAACAGGCTGCTTTCTGTAAGGGAAGGATACTATAACTTAAATCTTTAGATGGATACTAAAAATATGCATGAAATTTCTTTACCCAGCCTCATAGCAAAGAATTAAGGACAATACCTGGACTTGTTCACAGATTTCTTCATATCTAATTTGATTGTTAGAGACTCCGTTTTTCTGTCGCGCTCACTATTAGTACCACGTCGTGATGTTTCCACATGACAAGACCTGTGGCTTGATCGTTTATGAGCATCATCACGTCGGTCTTTGGAAAACTCGGAGCGCTTTCTTACTTCCTTTCCTTTTTCCGTACGTCCTCTTGTTACTGAAGTTGTAGGTCTTGGGATTACTTCTTTCTTGCTTACATGCTGAAACCTGCTAGAGTAATGCTCAGGAACAGAATATTTTGCTGACCCAGAGTGGCGGCCCTCTGTTCTGTTCGCATCAGAACCTGGCCTCCTACCACTACTGTGAAAACGACTCACCTCTTTATTACTTGAGCTGTTGATGGTAAACTCTTTCTCTTTGCTTGAATACCTTTGCTGTCTTTCACTGGAAAATATCTGGTGTTGCTCAGAAGAGACCTGCACCTCAGGATACTTTTGTGAATGTGCAAACCCAGTCTTTGCCTGCACGTACTCTTCATAGCGGTCACTGTTACTGTACCGGTCTTTTGATAAATCTTTAACGTGTATGCCTTCAGAATCACCGTATAGTTCAGGGGGGTAGCTTTTCCTAATAGGAGGGAATTTCTCCCCCCTCCATTTTAAATCTCGTTCGTGCTCGATCACCTCATGCTTTCCAGGTACATAGTTTCTTCCAGATGCTTCTCTGTACCCTCTGACTTCTTCCTCCTCAGGATACCTGTGTTGACATAAAGCAGTTTACCTTGCAGTAGAGAGAAGACAGTGAGAATTAAGTTTGGTAATACTTGAAGTTTGTGATCAATGCCTCGAAAGCAGTATATTTCCCAGGTTACTAACCATTTATCCTTCTGAAAGCCATTCAGCAGGATGCTGAGGGAAAAATAAAGTGGTCCTCAACTTTTAAGCCATCCAATCTGCTCTCTCTCAAAACACAAGAGCTCATTATTTAAATAAAATGCTCACTTTCAGATTAGGACAAAGGGCTTTCAACTTTTAAATCCTCAACTATAAATGTGACCATTTTATTTCAGCTGAGGTTTTACATCAAAACACAGCCTTAATGGTTTTATTCCAATACCTCTTCTGGTAGGAGCTCCTATTCGGAAACTCTTCAGCCCGTCTTCCAGGAGAACGTGAAGAACCGGAATGCCTTTCCTCATGCAAACCATAACTTCTAAAATCTTCCGAGTCATACCACTTTTCCGTGGAACCATATGTAGTAACCACTGGTTTCTCATACAAATCCATTTGTGGATCACCTCCGAAGCTCTTGGGCTTTTCGCTATGCAATCGGCCATGAGTTGGGATTTCCATGTTCTGATGGTAATGGCGATCATCAAGGTCATTCTGCCATTGATCGTGCTCATGGTGCCGTTCACTGTGAGAATGGTGCCGTTGATCATGCCATTCACTGCTGTCAGATGGTCGTTCATCATGATCATTGTATGGATTGACTTCAAGAAACCTTGAAGGAAGTGGATAGGTTTGGTTTCCTTCTCTTTCTTGTAGGTAACAGTTTCTTCCAGTTGTAGTTGTATATTCTGTTTCGACTCTTCTTGCATTTGGGGAAGGATGCCCATACTCAAATATTTTATGATGAACGGCACCATATTGGGCATCTCCCGATCTTGGTTCCACATTTACTGTTTCAGTCCATTTCTCTCGTTGATTCCTCCACTGTACAGGTCTTCCTGTGCTTTGACCAAATTCTCTTAGCTCGCTACTATAGGATTGATAGAGTGGTCTCTCAACAAGGTATTCTTGGCTTCTTCCATAGGTTGGCGAGATTGACCTACAATGTATTTGAAGGAGAAGATGGGACATTTTGGTACAACTGAAATAAAACAAATGTAGAAGCTCATTCCAGTTATAACCTCATTGCAGAAAGATTCATTCTCACTTTTGGATTACACTTTTAATGTAATCAGCATCACAAAATGACAATGATGAGACTGAGAATAAACAATGTTAAAGGCTGCAGTGTTTTATTGGAAGCAGGACTACCAGTTCAACAAACTCTAGTTTTAAAAAAAGCAGGATCCTCCCCAGAGCTCTGCCTGGGCTTGAAGCTCTGGAATTGCCTCCAGAATCTCTATGCCTCTCTCTCCTGTTTTAATGCACACTTTAAAGCCTCTCTCTGACAAGCTTTAGATCATCTGGCCTAACATTTCTGGTTGTGTCAAATATGGTTTGATAATACCCCTATCAAGTGCCTTGGAACATTTTACTAGTTCAAAGACACTATATAAACACTATACAAACACAAGTTGTAACTGTTGTAAATGTTCACCATAAATTTAATTTAATTTAGACACATTAACATGTAATTTAAAATTCTAATTTCAGGTGGCTATTCTCCACTCACAATGCACAAGTGTGGTATCATTTGACTGGAAGATATCACAGATAGAATCACTGGAAAAATGTTCAAACATATTCCAATAATTAAATGGTGAAGTGCAAATTTACAAAATAAAGCTGTGCCAAACTGGTGACCTTTAGGAAGTCAATTGGCAGGCATTGCTAAGAAGAAATTGATAAGTCAAGAACAAACCAGATATCAAACTGTAAGACTTATGTTTTTATTTGCTACCACTCGTACAGATCAGATCCAAAAACATCTTGGCACCACTTTTGGAAAAAGCAGTGTTAAAATAATTTTCCATTGATTTTTTAAACAATTTCAACATTGAAGAGCCATGAAGGAATGGCGTGCAGGGAAACAAGAATACACATTTCTCCATCTGCAACAATTTTCCAAGTTTGTGGAGTGATAGTCTTAATGGAACATTGAGGTTGAAATTCATTGAAGACTTTATTTCAGCAATACAACGAGGCAGAAACAGCATCTTCATCAGGCCCATGACAGCTTTTTGCCTTGTCACAATGATTTTTGCTGAGATTCCACAGATTCTGACCATGACATACAAATAGCCATTATTTAAAGTTGCCCTATATTAATGTGCCCAGAAAGTACACAACTATAGGAAAGCTTCACAGCTAAACCACATCCTGTTCTTTTTAAACACATTTTCAGAACACGTGGAGTCACTGGCAAGGCCAGCATTTATTGTCTGTCTCCAGTTGTCCTCAAGGTAGTAGTGAAGGCACCTCCAGTGCTGCAATATGGGAGTTGAAGGATTTTGGTTCAGTGATGAAGAAATGGTATACACATCCAAGTATGGCTAGTATGTGATTTGGTGAAGATACTCCTGATGTCCTTTGTCCTTCTATGTAACCAAGGGCACAATTTGAGAGGTCCCACAAATAAACATGCAATGTTACTGTACATCTTGTATCATATACACTGTACATTGGTGGTAGATGGGTAGGGTGTTTTAGCTTATGGATGAGGTACTAAGGGGACTGTTATGTCTTGGATGGTGGCGAGTATTTTGTTGCAGCTGCACACATCCAGGCAAGTGGAGAGTATTCATTTCGGGCCCTGTCAAGTGCCTTGAACTTGATGGAGAGGCTTTGGAAAGACAGGAGACAAGTCACTTGAGTGTAGAATATCCAACTTCTTACCTGTTCTAGTAGCCGTTCTGTTTACGTGGCCACACCGCTCAATTTCTGATAAAGTCGATCCTCGAAAGTTGATGGCGAGGGATTTGGTGATAGCAATATGACTAAGACATAGGTTCTTTAGGCTCTCTACTAGAGATGGTCAGTGCTCATACATCAGCCTAAACCATAATGCTGCCTTGGTTTTGACATCTATGACTCCATTACCTGCAGAATTGTCTGCAATCAGCTTCCAGCCTCACTGACTTTGTGATGAACAGAAGGTATAATGAAGTGTTCAAGACTGTTGCTCAAGATGCTGTCCAGAGGAATTCCTGCAGCGATTCCAATATGCTCGATGACCAATTTTCAACAACCAGAATCATCCTTATTTACCCGATATCCACACACAAACCGTTCTAGTGATCAACAGTGGCAATTCTGCCATGGTTTCCTCTCGCTCAGTCACCTTTTAATGACATACGACTGGATGCCAGCCAGGACAATCTCTTCTGATTGATTCAGCTCCCTTACTGTGTTAATTGAATTATAAGAAATAGGAACATGCGGAAACCATTCAGCCTATCGAGTCTGCTCTGCAATCCAATAAGATCAAGGCTGATCTGATTGTGGGCTCATCTCCACATTTCTGCCGGTACTCCCCATAACCCTCGATTCCATTGTAGATCAAAAAACTGCAAAAGTCAGCCTGGAATATATTTGCTGGGAAAGAGAATTCCAAACATTCAGCAAAGCAATTCCTTCTCATTTCTACCTTATTTTAAAACAATGGTCCCTAGTTCTCGAGGCCCCATGAGGGAAAACATCCACTCAGCATCTACCCTGTCAAGCCCCCTTAGAATATGTTTCAACAAGATCACCTCCCTAAACTCTTGAGTACAGGTATAATCTGCTCAATCTTTCCTCATTAGACAAGCTCTTCATCCCAGGACAGCCTAGTTGAACCATCACTCAACTGCTTCCAATGCAAGCTTATCCCCCCCCCCCTTTAAGAACAAAACTCGACACACTCATCTCACAAATGCCATATAGTTGTAGCAGCTATTTTTATGCTCCATCCCCATTGCAAATAAATCCATTTGCCTTCCTAATTAATTGCTGTACCTGCACAGTAACTTTGTTACTCATACAAGGATCCGGATTCCTTTGCACTATTCTGCAGTCCATCTTCATTTAAATAAATTTCTTTTTTTTTTAAATTAATTTCCTGAATATGGGCTTTGCTGGCTAGGCCAGCAATTATTGCCCAAACCTTGTTGCTCTTGAAAATATGGTGAGCTGCCTTCTTGAACCGTTGCAGTCACGGAGCTGTAGGTACACCCATAGATGCTGTTAGGGATTTCCAGGAATTGACCCAGCGACAGTGAAGGAATGCCGATATATTTCCAAGTCTGGATGGTGAGTGGTTTGGAGGAAAACCTCCGTGGTGCTGTTAGCATGCGTCTGCTGCTCTTGTCCTTCTAGATGGTCGTGGTCATAGGTTTGGAAGGTGCTGGCAAAGGAACCGTACTGAGTTGCTGTAGCGCATCTTTCAGATGGTGCAAATGGCTGACACTGTGCAGACATTTGTATATGGGCGGCATGGTAACAGAGTGGTTAGCACCGTTGCTTCACAGCGCCAGGGACCTGGGATTGATTCCCGGCTTGGGTCATTGTCTGTGCGGAGTCTGCATGTTTTCCCAGTGTGCATGGGCTTTCTCTTGGTGCTCCGGTTTCCTCCTACAAGTCTCAAAAGATGTGCTGTTGATGATTTGGGCATTCCGAATTCTTTCTCAGTATACCCAAACAGGTGCCCGAGTGTGGCGACTAGAGGATTTTCACAGTAACTTCATTGCAGTGTTAATGTAAGCCTAATTGTGACACTAAGGATTATAATGTCTGTGAAATGGGTGTCAATCAAGCAGCTTTGTCCTAGGAAACAAAATTCTGCATTTCCATTCTTCCTGCCAAATTGACCTAATTTTTCCACATTATATTCATCAACCAAATTTTTGTCTATTGACAACCTATTCTTGGTACCCTCCTAACAACTTGTTTTCCTGTCTGCCTTTGGATCCTTAGCAAATCTGACTACAATACAGTCAACCCCATGAACAGTTGAGGGTCCAGCACTGGTCCCTGTGGCAATTCACTAGTGAGTTTGTCAACCTGAAAATGATGGCTCATTTATCGCGACTCTGTTTTCTGTTAACTGCTACTAATCAGGCTCCAGCTACCTTAGTTCCTGATCCTTCACAACACTGCAGACTTTAGGGACTATATTCCCCCCCCCCCCCCCCCAACCCACCACCAATTTGCATCAATTCATTGGTTGCCAATTTTCTTACCCGAATAAAAAAAGTTTGTAACAAATTTATTTGGTGACTTTGCTCAAAAACCTAAGTGGTGGTGCTGCTTTTTGTGATTCTGTGCAATCCAATTTAAAATAATTGTGCACAGTTCTATTACATTAATTAAATGCCAACTTAACTTAATCTTATTTATGCTCATGTAAATTTGCCTCTTCTGTTAATTTTTATTTATTTAATTCCCATCGCTCTTTGTAGGTCCACTTTTAATTCCTGAAACAGTGCTGATTAATGTATTTATTAGCAGCTAATTTCCACCGACCACTTTATTTATTACATCTAACCAATTTATTGTTCAAAGCTGATCTGGTTTGTTTCTTTCAATGTTTTAAACACTGAATTTATGGATTTGGATTTATGTTCATTTCCAATAGTATCAGGCAAAACCATCTTAAATTGCTAAAATCAATAGGTGACATTGACTCAAGTCCTTCAATTCTGTACCTCAGTTTACACTTCTTTCAATCCAGTTTGTTAAAACCAATTCACTCAGTTTACAGAATTGTGTATATAATCCATTATGAAGGTCAATCTAACTAGTTTCACATAATAATAGACAGTTTTAATAGACACACTACTACAAATTATGAATCTTCATAATAAACACAGACGTTCCAGTGCTTGTTGTATGAATCAGTGGCTGTAATAGTACACTGAACATTAATTACATATGAAACATTTGTATCGCTCTAGCATGAAGCACCCTGACTCACCACAACCTACACTAGAGATCTACCACATTGGGTAAAAATTCTAGTCAATGCATGAGCATGATGCAACCCCAAGTATTACTGATGAATTACGCATGCTATCATATTCCTGAACATGGAGGTTAAGTTCCATAGTGCTATATCTAACTCCGTCTTGAAAACATACAGGGCAGGAGTTGCGGGCTTTCCCGCAACATTTTTCAGCAGTGGGAGGCAGTTCACCATTGGCCAGATTTACTGGTCCCGCCGCTGTCAATGGGGTTGCCCATTGAATCCACCCCATGCCACCGGGAAACCCGCTGCAAGGATGCGCCGTCAGCTGGACCAGAAAGTCTCATCGGCACAAACAGCCGGAAGATCTTGATCACAATGTTTTGGTCTCAACTGCTTTCCGCGGTAGAGAATTCCACAGGCTCACCACTCCCTGGCCGAAGAAATTCATCTTCATCCAAGTCCGAAATGGTCTACCTTGTATCCTCAGACGGTGATCCCTGGTTTTGGACTCCCCACCATCGGGAACTCTTTTCTACATCTACCATGTCTAGTCCTGTTAGAAATGTATAGGTTTCGGAGATCCCTACCTCATTCTTCTGAACTCCAGTGAATACAATCCTAACCCACTCAATCTATCCTCATCAGTCTTGCCATACCAGGAATCAGTCTGGTAAGCCTTCGCTGCACTTCCTCCATAACAAGAACATCCTTCCTCAGATAAGGAGAGCAAAACTGCAGACAATATTCCAGGTGCGGTCTCATCAAGGCCATGTATAATTGCAGCAAGACATCCCAGCTCCTGTACTCGAATCCTCTCACTATGAAGGCCAACATACCATTTGCCTTCTTTACTACCTGCTGCACCTGCATGCTTACGTTCAGCGACCCGTGTACGAGATCAGCCATTCAAATAATAATCTGCCTTCCTGTTTTTGCTACCAAAGTGGATAACCTCATTTATCCACATTATACAGCATCTGCCATTCATTTGCCCAATAACTCATCTTGACCAAATCACACTGAAGGATCTCTCTATCATCCTCACAGCTCACCCTCCCACCCAGCTTTGTGTCGTCTGCAAATTTGGAGCGATTACATTTTGACGTTCCCTCATCTAAATTATTAATACATATTTTGAATAGCTGGGGTCCCAGCACAGATCCTTACAGTAACCCGGTAGTTTCTGCCTGCCATTTGGAAAATAATCCGTTTATTCCCACTGTTTCCTGTCTGCCGACCAATTTTCTATCCATCGAAATACACTACCACATATCCCATGCGCTTTCATTTTAGATCTCCAATGGAGAGAATGAGGATTATTTTCAGCATGGGCAGGAGTAAGCACCAACTTTCTTTTTCATATTGTCATAGAACATAGAAAAATACAGCACACAACAGGCCCTTCGGCCCATGATGTTGTGCCGAACTTTTGTCCCAGATTAAGAACAAATTAATCTACACCCCATCGTTCTACCGTAATCCATGTACCTATCCAATAGCCGCTTGAAGGTCCCTAATGTTTCCGACTCAACTACGTCCACAGGCAGTACATTCCATGCCCCCACTACTCTCTGGGTAAAGAACCTACCTCTGACATCCCCCCTATATCTTCCACCATTCACCTTAAATTTATGTCCCCTTGTAATGGTTTGTTCCACCCGGGGAAAAAGTCTCTGACTGTCTACTCTATCTATTCCCCTGATCATCTTATAAACCTCTATCAAGTCGCCCCTCATCCTTCTCCGTTCTAATGAGAAAAGGCCAAGCACCCTCAACCTTTCCTCGCAAGGCCTACTCTCCAATCCAGGCAACATCCTGGTAAATCTCCTTTGCACCTTTTCCAAAGCTTCCACATCCTTCCTGAAATGAGGCGACCAGAACTGCACACAGTACTCCAAATGTGGCCGTACCAAGGTTTTGTACAGCTGCATCATCACCTCACGGCTCTTAAATTCAATCCCTCTGCTAATGGACGCTAGCACACCATAGGCCTTCTTCACAGCTCTATCCACTCGAGTGGCAACTTTCAAAGATCTATGAACATAGACCCCAAGATCTCTCTGCTCCTCCACATTGCCAAGAACCCTACCGTTAACCCTGTATTCTGCATTCATATTTGTCCTTCCAAAATGGACAACCTCACACTTTTCAGGGTTAAACTCCATCTGCCACTTCTCAGCCCAGCTCTGCATACTATCTATGTCTCTTTGCAGCTGACAAAAGCCCTCCTCACTATCCACAAGTCCACCAATCTCGTATCATCTGCAAATTTACTGACCCACCCTTCAACTCCCTCATCCAAGTCATTAATGAAAATCACAAACAGCAGAGGACCCAGAACTGATCCCTGCCGTACACCACTGGTAACTGGGCTCCAGGCTGAATATTTTCCATCCACCACCACTCTCTGACTTCTATCGGTTAGCCAGTTCGTTATCCAACTGGCCACATTTCCCAGTATCCCATGCCTCCTTACTTTCTGCATAAGCCTACCATGGGGAGCCTTATCAAATGCCTTACTAAAATCCATGTACACTACATCCACTGCTTTACCTTCATCCACATGCTTGGTCACCTCCTCAAAGAAGTCAATAAGACTTGTAAGGCAAGACCTACCCCTCACAAATCCGTGCTGACTATCCCTAATCAAGCAGTGTCTTTCCAGATGCTAGAAATCCTATCCCTCAGTACCCTTTCCATTACTTTGCCTACCACCGCTAAGACTAACTGGCCTGTAATTCCCAGGATTATCCCTATTCCCTTTTTTGAACAGGGGCACGACATTCGCCACTCTCCAATCCCCTGTTGACAGTGAGGACGAAATGATCATTGCCAACGGCTCTGCAATTTCATCTCTTGCTTCCCATAGAATCCTTGGATATATCCTGTCAGGCCCGGGGGACTTGCCTATCCTCAAGTTTTTCAAAATGCCCAACACATCTTCCTTCCTAACAAGTATCTCCTCGAGCTTACTAGTCTGTTTCACATTGTCCTCTCCCAACAGTATGGCCCCTCTCATTCGTAAATACTGAAGAAAAGTACTCGTTCAAGACCTCTCCTATCTCTTCAGACTCAATACACAATCTCCCGCTACTGTGCTTGATCGGACCCACCCTCGCTCTAGTCATTCTCATATTTCTCACATATGTGGAAAAGGCCTTGGGGTTTTCCTTGATTCTACCCGCCAAAGTTTTTCATGCCCTCTCTTAGCTCTCCTAATCCCCTTCTTCAGTTCCCTCCTGGCTATCCTGTATCCCTCAGCCTTACATAAGTATCCTTCTTCCTCTTAAGAAGACATTCAACCTCTCTTGTCAACCATGGTTACCTAGGGCAGCACGATGGCCTAGTGGTTAGCACAACCGCCTCACAGCGCCGAGGTCCCAGGTTCGATCGCGGCTCTGGGTCACTGTCCGTGTGGAGTTTGCACATTCTCCCCGTGTCTGCGTGGGTTTCGCCCCCACAACCCAAAAATGTGCAGAGTAGGTGGATTGGCCACGCTAAATTTCCCCTTAATTGGAAAAAATAATTGGGTAATCTAAATTTATATTAAAAAAAACCATGGTTACCTCACTCGACCATCTCTTCCCTGCCTGACAGGGACATACATATCAAGGACACTTCGTATCTGTTCCTTGAACAAGTTCCACACTTCAATTGTGTCCTTCCCTGACAGCCTATGTTCCCAACTTATGAATTCAGTTCTTGGCTGACAGCATCGTATGTACCCTTCCCCCCCAATTGTAAACCTTGTCCTGTTGCACGCACCTATCCCTCTCCATTACTAATGTGAAAGTCACAGAATTGTGGTCACCATCTCCAAAATGCTCCCCCACTAATAAATCTATCACTTGCCCTGGTTCATTACCAAGTACCAAATCCAATATGGCCTCCCCTCTGGTTGGACAATCTACATACTGTGTTAAAAAAGCTTCCTGGACATACTGCACAAACACCACCCCATCCAAACTATTTGATCTAAAGAGTTTCCACTCAATATTTGGGAAGTTGAAGTCACCCATGACTTATGCACCTTTCCAAAATCGGTTTCCCAATCTGTTCCTCCACATTGGGGGGCGACCTATAGAAAACTCCCAACAAGGTGACTGCTCCTTTCCTATTCCTGAATTCAACCCATACTACCTCAGTAGGCAGATCCTCCTCGAACTGCCTTTCTGCAGTTTTTATACTATCTCTAATTAATAATGCAACCACCCCACCTCTTTTACCACCCTCCCTAATCTTATTGAAACATCTATAACCAGGAACCTCCAACAACCATTCCTGACCCTCTTCTATCCAAGTTTCCATGATGGCCACCACAACATAGCCCCAAGTACCGATCCATGCCTTAGGTTCACCCACCTTATTCCTGATGTTTCTTGCGTTGAAGTATACACACTTCGACCCATCTCCGTGCCTGCAAGTACTCTCCTTTGTCAGTATTACCTTCCCCACTGCCTCACTGCACGCTTTGATGTCCTGAACATCGGCTACCATAGTTGCTGGACGACAAATCCGGTTCCTATTTCCCTGCCAAATTAGTTTAAACCCTCCCGAAGAGTACTAGAAAACTTCCCTCCCAGGATATTGGTGCCCCTCTGGTTCGGATGCAACCCATCCTGCTTGTACAGGTCCCACCTTCCCCAGAATGCGCTCCAATTATCCAAATACCTGAAGCCCTCCCTCCTACACCATTCCTGCAGCCAAGTGTTCAACTGCACTCTCTCCCTATTCCTAGCCTCGCTATCACGTGACACCGGCAACAAACCGGAGATGACAACTCTGTCTGTCCTGGCTTTTAACTTCCAGCCTAACTCCCTAAACTGGTTTATTACCTCCACACCCCTTTTGCTACCTACGTCGTTGGTACCAATGTGCACCACTTCTGGCTGCTCACCCTTCCCTTAAGGATCCCAAAGACACGATCCGAGACATCCCTGGCCCTGGCACCCGGGAGGCAACATACCTTCCGGGAGTCTCGCTCGTGACCACAGAATCTCCTATCTATTCCCCTAACCATCGAGTCTCCTATCACTATTGCTTTTCTATTCCCCCCCTTCCCTTGAGCCCCAGAGCTAGACTCAGTGCCAGAGACCTGGCCGCTCGGGCCTTCCCCGGTAGATCATCCCACCCGCAACAGCACTCAGAACGGTATACTTGTTTTGAAGGGGAGACAATAAATAGAAGCAGAGTGTGAGGAAATGTATTCGAGGTGGCTGTATTCTTGTACAGATTATTATTCGATAATCTGGGCATAAAGAGAGTCAGGTAAGTCTTTTTTTTAAAAACTTGTTTAACCATTTTATTCAGACAGTGACCCCTGCAGGACTAAATCAAAGAGTTCTTACACAATTGGATTGAAAAAAATAATCCTATTTGGATACTTAGTGGTGACAGAGAGGCCAAAGCCACACACTTCAATAATTTACTCTTCCCCAGCCATTTTATGGATTCTCCCACAAGAATTTACATGGCAAACAGGATCAGGAAGGCAACCATCAGACAGAAGAGACCCATAGCCTCAGAAAGGGCAAATCGCAGGATTGCATACGAGAAAAGCTGCTGTTTCAGGGAAGGGTTCCTGGCGTAGATAATAATCAAGCTGCCGAATACAGTCCCAATACCAGCACCAGAGCCAGCCACTCCTACAGTAGCAGTGCCAGCACCGATGAACAGCAGCAGTGTCGATGTCCCTGGAGGTGACACTGGTCTGGAGGTCCTGCCGCACAGTCTGCACCAGTACATTTCTGGTGCAGAGAGGAGCTGTGCTTGTTCGTTTTGGATCTCTGGTCTGAAGACTGAGGCTGACATTGGCCAAAGGAATGTCTTTGAAGTGCTGCGAACCACGGCAAGACAGGAGACAAACTTAGCACAAGCATACATCATGATTATACCTTCTCCTTTAAGTCACCTCGACAGATAAGTCATTAAAGGGGGCTGGTTTAGCACAGTGGACTAAATAGCTGGCTTGTAATGCAGAAAATGGCTAGCAGCGCAGGTTCAATTCCCATCCCAGCCTCCCCGAACAGGCGCCAAAATGTGGCGACTAGGGGCTTTTCACAGTAACTTCATTGAAGCTTATTTGTGACAATGAGAGATTATTATGAAGGCACAAGTTGAGATGGACCATGAGAAAAAGGTCGAAATTAGAAGTTTGCGAGAGGGGTGGAGTTTTAAGACTAGGGAGGTTATGCTGCAATTGTATACGGTGTTAGTGGGGCCACACCTGGAGTATTGTGTGAAGTTTTCCAAAATCAAGGCAACAGCAGGAAACAACATCAATCTATCTATAAAAACAACAGCTGAGGAAGGGGTCAAGTAGGACTGGAAAAACATTTCACATATCTCACAGGTGCGGCATGGGTGGCACAGTAGCTATCATTGCTGCCTCACAGCTCCAGGGCCCTGGGTTCAATTCTGGCCACGCGCAAACTGTCTGTGTGGAGTTTGCACTTTCTCCCGTGTCTGCGTGGGTTTCCTACAGTATCCTCCCACAGTCCAAAGATGTGGTTAGGTGGATTGGCCATGCCAAATTGCCCCTTATTGTCCAAAAGGTTAGGTGGGGTCACTGGGTTACAGGGAGAGGTGGAGGCATGTCCTTATGTAGGGTGCTCTTTCCAAGGGCTGGTACAGACTCAGTGGACCGAATGTCTTCTTTCTGCACTGTAAATTCTAGGCAGGCATTGCTGGGTCCACAGCAACATCTTTCAATTGGAGGAACTGAAAAGATTGAATGAAGTTGTTTGTTCATGTTCATCCAGATGAAGTAGACTGGTGGTAAATAGGGGCCAAAGAAGAAATAAAACCCATAGACCATCCTTATATGAGATGGGGGTGTGGAGAGATTGGGGGGGGGGGGGGGGGGATGCTTATTTTTGTCTAGATGTCCCTTAAATGCCACTATCGTACCTGCTCCCACCACCTCCCCAGGCAGCATGTTCCATATATTTGCCACCCTCGTGTAAAAAAAAACTTGCCTCGCACATCTGTTCTAAACTTTTCCCAGCACTTTATATGGCCCCTAGTATTCGACTCTCCTACCCTAGGAACGAGCATCTGACTATCCACTCTGCCCATGCCATTCAATCTTGTAGACCTCTATCAGGTCGCCTCTCAACCACCATCGTTCCAGTGAAAACAGACCAAGTTTATCTAACCTCTCCTCACAGCTAATGCCCTTCATACCAGGCAACATCCTAGTAAACCACTTCTGTACCCTCTCCAAAGCATCCACATCCTTTGCTTAGGACAGATCATTCAGGGTCAGGTTGGAGGGCATTATCATGAGGAGGGTATCATGGACACACAGCCAGAGGCAGGCCTCAGAAAAGGGATGAGGTCAATGGGAACTAAAGGACAAGATAATCTGGAGAGGCGTTGATACAGAGTTGTTGGGAACTTGAGATTCTTAACACCTAAAAGTAAGAGAAAAATGATTTGTTCAGATGTCAGATGAGATGAAGGAAGGAGTGTAACTGTAGAACAGGACAGATGTGAAGAGAGATTGAGTATGTTCATCTGGCAGTGCATGGCACAGAGTATGGATCTCCGGATACGGCAGTAATCACGGTTCAAGGAACATTGAATGTCTGAGATATATTTTTTAATTATGGGCAGAATTATTATGGAAAATTGCTTAATTTATGGTTTCATATACCTACGCACGGACTAACATAACCTCCAAAAGTCTCTGATCATCCACACTTTTTAGTGTCTTTCTAATGGAGCCACACTTCCATTTTTCATTCCAAACTGCATGCTTCAGTCACCCGTCTATCCGTTCCATTAGCTTATTCCCATTACAAACCTTCCTTGCTGCTTGCCTTGCCCTCTACCCTTTGGATCAGCAACAACATTTGAGACAGGGCATGGAAACACCGAATTCAAATCATCCACACTCGTCGAGAAGTACTTGCAGCCCAAGGTCTGGATATCCCACATCTTCTGTTACCTCAAGATTTCCTTTCTTGACAATTACCCACCTTACTTTTGACACTGTGAAATTTCCCCATATATTTGGACTTTTGCATCCAAGCTATGAAACACCTTACGGAATGTCATCCAAAGATCCATATAGACCACATCAACTTCAATCTCTTTATCTGGCTAACTAGCTGCTTTTCCAAAATGTCTTCAACCAGGAATTGCCTTTAAGATATATGGGCTGGCTATCCTTGAATAATCTGCACATTACTAAATGTTCAGTAATCTGATTTTAAATGATGAATCCTAAGACTTTGTTTAGTCAATGCTATCACTGCCCTTTTAGCCAGCAATAAGATTTTTATCCTCTATTTGCAAGAACATTATGAACAAATGAAGAGAAGATAACGGTCAGTCCCAAACTCCAGAAGAGATAGCCACTAACTTCTTTTTAACTGATTTAACATGTTGACATGGTAGTTAATGATGAATTACTTACAGCTAGCTGCATCATTATTTTTATGATTTTAATCATTTATCAAGTTAATGCTGAATACATGCATACGAGCATACAAATTAGGAGTAGACCATTCGCCCCTCGAGCCTGCTCCACCATTCAATAAGATCATGGATGATCTGCCAATCTATTGTACATAAGCCAGTTAACAAAGACAAGACTACAAACCCAAACTTTAACTGGGGTTCTACTGATGTGATGAAAAGCTGTTCCCTCTCCATCAGCTGATGGGAGTTGTAACAAGTGATCTCAATCCATGTTTTGAGTGGGTCATAAACTGCCCAGAATTGAGGAAACTTAGGTTTTTATAAGAGCTAGGGATGCTTAGTGTTGCCACCAAGCACAAAATAATTCCTGTTCATAGAAATGATCAAATCTATACTAATAATGTGGTATGATGATACAAAGGGGGATACAAGCACTCTGCAAACGGATATACACAGGTTGAGTGGGCAAAGATTTAGCAGATGGAAAACAATGTGGGATTGCCCTCTGACAAGTAGAAAAGCAGATTATTTAAATGAGGGGTGATTGCAGCATACGGCAGTAAGGGGAGTCTGAGTGTCCTTGAACATGAAAAGTTAGCATACAGCAAGTAATTACAAAGGAAAATAGAATGTTGCAAGAGGCGGGGGGGGGGGGGGGGGGGGAGAGAGAATAAAAAGTAGGGACATTTTGCTACAACTGCGCAGGACTTTGGTGAAACCAACCAGAGTACGGTGTACAGTTTTGCTCTTATTTAACAGCACGGTAGCACAGTGGTTAGCATTGTTGCTGCACAGAGCCAGGATCCCAGGTTTGGGTCACTGGCTGTGCGGAATCTGCACGCTCTCCCCGTGTCAACGTGGGTTACCTCCGGGTGCTCCGGTTTACTCCCACAAGTCCCGAAAGAGGTGCTGTTATACCATTTGGATATTCTGAATTTTCCCTCAGTGTACGCGAACAGGCCTGTGGTGACTAGGGGATTTTCACAGTAACTTCATTGCAGTGTTAATGTAAGCCTACTTGTGACAAAAACAAAAATTGGAAGCAGATGAGGAGTTTCACTTAGTTGAACGGTTCTTATGGGGACAGTTTGAGCTGATTAGGCCTATACTCATTGAAGAATAAGAGGTGATTTGATTGAAATACAGAAGATTCTGAGGGAGCTTGAAGGGTAGGTGCTGAGAGGATGTTGCCCCTTAAGGTGGAGGGGGGGGGGAATCTAGAACTAGGGTGAACAGTTTAAGAATAAGGGATTTCCCATTTAAGACAGAGGAGCAGGAATTAATTCACTCAGTCATTCCATTTTTGGAATTCTCTTCCCCAGAGAGCAGTGGAGGCCGGGTCACCAAATATATTCAAGGTGGATTTAAACAGACTTTTTACTTACTAGGGAATCAATGGTTATGGGGGACAGGCAGGAAGATGGAGTTAAGACCACAATCAGATCAGTCAATTATCTTATTAAATTATGGAAGTCTTGACGGGCTGAATAGCCTAGTCCTGCTCCTGTTTCTTGTGATCTTGTATCCTTCGCCCTGGCAAGTTGGACGTCAATACTTTAGTTTTACCAAGTCAAATCTGTTGTCTGAACATGACTTCCGAGAGGGATTCATAGATCAGGGCTTTCCAATTTGTGGGTCCTGACCCCTAGCAGGGTGGCAAGAGGAACCCCATTTGTAAGTTCACCTTTCTTCAGAGTCTGGAAGTATTCCACACAAATGACAATTATTCAGAGATCCAAAATGACACATTGTGATGTTAAGGAACAACCTCTGGATCTAGCAAAGACCCTTCAGTCAATTAGAAGAAACACAAGGTACTGTTTTAAAATTTTTAATTTCTGATAAAAAGGAAACATGTGGCGAGATCACTCAGACATGAAATCAGTTTGCACATGTGCTCACAATACCTAGTTGTACCTATGCCAGTCTACGCCTCAAGACCTCCACTCCCACCGTCCCCAGGTTGCAACATTGCTGCTCAAAAGTTGGACAAGCAATTTGCTCAATTTAAATTATGACTGCAGTCATAGCCTGGTAGTTGAAATTTAATACAAAGAAATTCATTTTGGTAGAAAGAATGAGAGACCAGACAATACAAAATAGAGACAATAAAATAATTCTAAAAGTGGAGGAGCAAAGGGACCCGAGTGTATGTGCATAAATCATTGAAGTTGGTAGGACAGACAGGTTGATACAATATACGGTATCCTAGGCTTTATTAATAGAGGCACAAGGAAGTTAACAGTGTATAAATCACTGGTTCAGCCTCAGCTGGAGCATCACACCCAGTTCTGGTAACCACACTTTAAGGTGCAAAGACATTGGAGAGTGCAGAAAAGATTCTCAAAAATGGTTCCAGGGATGAGAAACGTGTTACACAGAAAGATTGGAGAAGTGGGGACTGTTCTCCTTGGAGAAGGGGAGACGGAGAGGAGGCTTGATTGAAGTATTCAAAATCATGAGAGGCCTGGACAGAGTAGACAAGCAGTAACGGTTTCCATTGGTGGAAGGATCAAGAACCAGAGAACACAGATTTAAGGTAATTGGCAAAAGAAGCAATGGGAACACGAGGAGCAACTTATCACACAGCGAGTGCTTAGAATCTGCATTGCCCGATTGTGTGGTAGAGGAAGAATCAAGAGGCATTCAAATGAGAATTGGATTATCTGAAAAGGAAGAACGTGCAGGCTTACGGGGAAAAGTCAGGGGAGAGGCACTAAGTGAATTGTTTCTTCAGAGGGCCAGCACTGACAAAACAGGCCAAATGATATCCTTCTGTGCTGAAACCGTGTGATTGTTATCTTCAGCCTCTACCATAAACTTCATTCTCTTCAGTTTCCAAACACTTTCTAAGACACTGCCTCAAGGTGAACTAGACAGACAGCCCATGACCTCATTGGCTGATTCAACCTGAAGCTAAACTTTGAACTGCACCACAACATCAGCTTATTTATACCTTTGTAATTTTAACCACCTGTCCTTCCAATTGCTTTTGTCAGATTTCTCCATTCCAATACTCTGGTGGATGGCCTTTGATCCCTATACTCTTTAGTTAATCCAAAGCAGTGCCAGATCTATCTTATCCCACATCAAATCCCAGTGGTCCAACATTCCTCTCCCTGTTGACCTACATTTGGTGCCTTAAATTTAATATTTTTAGCCTCGTCTTTTAAACTTTCCCCAAAGCCTTCCATGAACCCTCTGCTCCTCTGACCCTGGTTATTTTTGCACTATATTTCCCTCACCACACTATTGACTGAACACTCCAATTCCAACCTTCCTTGCTTCTGTTAAGACCAGCTTTAAGACCCACCTCTTCAACTAGACTTTCGAACACAATATCCTTCCTTAGATCAGCAATCATTTTGTTTTGATTCTGCCTCTGGGAAGCATGCTGCTATAATGAAGAAACTAAGTTTCCCTTTAACTATTTTGAAAAACTGTTAAGACTATACAATGCAGGGGAAAGTGACTGAGAATTACAAGACAAGTTTCTATACAAGTAATTAATTTAAATCCAACATGTGCAATATCACAATTTTCTATTCATGTATATCAAAAGGACAATGCACGCAAAATGTCATAGGATAAGCATTAAAAATAAAATGGAGATCACCTGTAGCAAAACAATATGTATGGTGGTCATGGTCATATTTAGCTATCAGGTTAGCTGTATAAATGACTTTTGGGGTGAACAGTATTACACAGATGCACGTCAAATGTCCAATCTACATTCAAAGTGGTGCCTCAGGCTGGTTTATTCATGAGTTACCTCAGCTACTCTGGGTTGCAAGCAAGCTATATTGGAATTAAGTACAAATACTGAAGAGCTAAATTTCTTCACAAACCATCTCTCAATGAGTATAGTATCCTTTATACAACCTCAAAATACCTTATCCACAATTTCAGTCGTCCACCAAACCACCCAATTGTTACAGGCATGTGAAAATGCCACTTTTCATACCACACCCACAATGCCTCACAAAGTAAAACTGAAAATGTAATCTCTTCCAAAAATAATTCAATCTCATTTGGAAGTAGCTTCACATCAGCTACTAGCTCCAACATGATCTGTAACACAAGAACAAAATCTTCTTCACACATGTCTGATGTCAAACATTCATAGACATTATGTCACAGGATTGCCTTTGATTTACATAGCAATTCACCAACAAATTTTCCTGGATCCAATTCATTAGAACTGCTGTGTCAAAGGTTTTCCAAAGCTCAATTCTGCTTAACCAGCTTTATAAGTCATCTTATGCGATTAGATGGACATCCTTTGCAAAGTGCGGATTTGCTTACCTATGCTTCCAGCGTGGGGATCTCGATCTTGATCGAACCATTATGCCAGGCAATCAGCAACCCTGAAGAGCTGTGGCTGTGATAAAAATACACGTATACACATCAGAACTTCAACATTTTACGACACTGGGAACATTCCACAACCCCAACGCAAAGATCCTGCCACTAGCACAGGAATGCAGTGCAAGTTCAGAAAATGAGCAGCAGCTGAAGTGCCGGTAGCAGCAGTCACTGGGCCTTTAAAGTTAAGAACAGTGTGAGAAACAGGAGCCAAGAAGGTGCATCATAGAATCCCTACAATGCAGGAGGCTATTTGGCCCATCGAGTCTTTCCCGACCCTCTGAAGCAGCTTTCTACAGAAGGCCACTCCCCTGCCCTACCCCCGTACCCCACCTAACTTGCACACCTTTGGGAACCAAGGGGCAATTTAGCAAGGCCAATCTACCTAAGCTGCATAACTTCGACTGCGGGAACAAACCAGAGAACCCAGAGGAAACCACCGCACACGAGAAATACAAACTCCACATGTAGTTACCCGGGTCCCTGGCGCTGCGAGACATCAGTGCTAACCACTGTGCCACCAGAGCCAAGGCAAAACAGAAGGGCAGCCTCAGTTTTTTATTGGAGGGGGGCGGGGGGGAAAGAGAGAAGGGGCAGAAGAGACAGTCCCAGGTTGTTTTTGGACAGGGGACAAGCACGATTTGGGTGGGGTGGGGATCCGTAGTTGCCCATCAGAAAGTGCTGGGAAGCTACATTCTTGAACCGCTGCAGTCCGAGGTGCAGTTATGGAGGAAGTTCCAGGGTTTTGACCCAGTGACGGCGAAGGAACAGCAATATATATATATATATATATATATATATACACACACACACACACACGTCAGGGTGGTGAGTGACTTGGAGGTGAACCTCCAGACGGTGGGGTTTCCAAGTATATGCTGCTCTTGTCCTTCTAGATGGTAGTGATTGTGAGTTTGGAAGGTGCTGTCTAAGGAACCTTGGCAGGTTCCTGTAGTGCACCTTGTAGATAGTACACACGGCTGCCACTGTTCATTGATGTTGGAGGATTGAATATTTGTGGAAAGGGGAGCAATCAAACGTGCTTCTTTGTCCTAGATGGTGTTGAGCTTCTTGAGTGCTGCTGGAGCTGCACACATCCAGGCAAGTGGAGAGTATTCCACTACACTCCTAACTTATGCCTGGTGGTGGACAGACTTTGGGGGGGGGGGGGGTTTAAGAGGCGAGGCACTCACTACAGGATTTCTACCCTTAGAGATGCTCTGGTAGCCACAGAATTAATATAGCCAGTCTAGTTTCTGATCAACGTTAACCCCCCGACTGTGGATTGCAGGGAACTGTGATAGGGTGACATTGCGAATGTCACAGGGTGATGGTTAGATCCTCTCTTGTAGGAGGTGGCCATTGCCTGGCGAGAATGTAACTTATCACTGCTTGTTAGCCCAAGCCAGGACATGCACTACTTTGTTATCTGAGGGGTCACAAACGGTGCTGACTATAATGCAGTCATATTTGAACATCCCCACTTCTGGCCTGAAGGTGGAAGGAAGGTCATTGATGAAGCAGCTGAAGATGGTTGGACTTTGGACACTACCCTGAGGAACTCCTGCAGTGATGTCCTAGAACTGAGGTTGTTGACCTCCAATAACCACAACCATCTTCCTTTGTGCTAGATATGACTCCAAACAGCAGAATTTTCCCCGCTTTCCATTGACTCCAGTTTTGCTTGGGCCCCTTGATGCCTTCCTCAGTCAAATGCTGCCTTGATGTAAAGGGCAGTCACCCTCACCCCTGGCATTCAGTTCTTATGTCCATGTTTGATCCAAGGCTGTAACGAGGTGAGGAGCTGAATGACCCCATTAGAACCCAAACTGAGCATCCGTATGCAGTCTTTTGTTGAGAAAGTGACGCCTGATAGCACTGTTGATGACTCCTTCCATTACTTTGCTGATGATGGAGATTAGACTGATGGGGCGGTAATTGGCTGTGTTGGACAATTTTCCACATAACGTTGTAGCTGCACTGGAACAGCTTGACTAGGGCTGCAGCAAATTCTGGAGTACAAGTCTTCAGAACTATTGCCGGAATATTGTCAGGGCCCATATCCTTTGGAGTATCGAGTGCCTTCAGCCATTTCTGCAATTCTGGCTGAAGATTGTTGCGAATGCATCAGCCTCGTCTTTTGCAGATTGTCCGGTGCTCCTCCATCTTCAAATATGGAGATATTTGTGGAACTTCCTCCTCTCGTGAATTGTTTTAATTGTCCACCACCATTCACAGCTACATACGGCAGGACTGCAGAGCTTAGATCTGATGCTATTGCTGTGGAATTGCTTAGCTCTATTACTTGCCGCTTATGCTGTTTGTCCACAGGTAGTCCTGTGTTGTAGTTTCACCAGATTGACAGCTCCTTTTTAGGTAAGCCTGACTGTGCGCTTGGCATGCCCTTCTGAACAGAGTAGATCCCCTGGCTGGGTGGTAATGGTAGAGTGTGGGGGGGGGGGTTATGCTGTACTACGAGGTTGCAGATCATGGTCGAGTACAATCCTGCTGCTGCTAATGGCCCACAGTATCTAATGGATGTCCAGCTTTTGAGTTGATGGATCTGTTTGAAGTCTATTGCGTGCTACACACAATGGAGGGTATCCTCAATGTGAAGACAGGACTTTGTCTTTGCAAGGACTGTGCAGTCGTCACTTCTACCCATACTGCCAAGGACAGATACGTCTGCAGCAGGCAGGTTGGCGAGGATGAGGTCAAGTAAGTTTTTCCCTCTTGTTGGTTCCCTCACCACCTGCTGCAGTCTCAGTATAGCAGCTATGTCCTTCAGGACCTGGTCAGCTCAGTCTGTGGTAGTACTACTGAAACACCCAGGGATTGAAATTGAAATCCCCCACCCAGTGTATATTCTGTGCCCTTCTCCGTTGCTTCTGTTTGGATGAAGCAATTTTCAAAATGAGTGCTTCCGATATATCTTCCTTTTTCCTAATTATGGTTGACAGTACCCTTGATTGGGTTTGACCCATTTTCCAGTCTTCCGTTCTCTTCTCCACACCAGCCCCCCCCCCCCCCCCCCCCTACACACACCTGCCAGTTTCCAAATCAGCCGATCATAAGAACGAGGAGCACGAGTTGGCCATCTGGCCCTTCAATGAGATCATGGCTGTGTTCTCAGCTCCACTTTCCCACCAAAATCACCATAACCCTTTATTCTTCAAAAAACTATCTATCTTTATCTTGAAAGCATTCAATGAAGGAGCCTCAACTGCTTCACTGGGCAGGGAATTCCATAGATTCACAACCCTGTGGGTGAAGAACTTCCCCCTGAATTCAGTCCTAAATCTACTTCCCCTTATTTTGAGGCTATGCTTTCTGCTTTCGCCCGCCAGAGGAAACAACCTTCCTGCATTTATCCCATCTATTCCCTTCATAATTTTATATGTTTCAATAAGATCCCCCCTCATCCTTCAGGTTAAACATGGGCAAGGAAACCAGCTGATTTACCACATACTGACCACCATCAGCTGATGAATCAGTACTCTGTGTTGAACACCACTTGGGGGGGGGGGGGGGGGGGGGGGAGGAGCCGTGGGGGGGCGGCCCGTGGGGAGGGAGGGGGGGGGGGGGGGGCGGCCCGTGGGGAGGGAGGGGGGGAGGGCGGCCCGTGGGGAGGGAGGGGGGGGGGCGGCCCGTGGGGAGGGAGGGGGGGGGGGCGGCCCGTGGGGGGGGGGGGGGGGGGGCGGCCCGTGGGGAGGGAGGGGGGGGGGGGGGGCGGCCCGTGGGGAGGGAGGGGGGGGCGGCCCGTGGGGAGGGAGACCCGTGTGGAGGGGGGGGGCGGCGGCCCGTGGGGAGGGGGGGGCGGCGGCCCGTGGGGAGGGGGGGGCGGCGGCCCGTGGGGAGGGGGGGGCGGCAGCCCGTGGGGAGGGGGGGGGGGCGGCGGCCCGTGGGGAGGGGGGCAGGCGGTCCGTGGGGAGGCGGTCCGTGGGGATGGGGGGGGGGCCGGTCCGTGGGATGGGGGGGCCGGTCCGTGGGGATGGGGGGGGGGCGGTCCGTGGGGCTTGGGGGGGGCGGTCCGTGGGGATGGGGGGGGGGGCGGGTCCGTGGGGATGGGGCGGTCCGTGGGATTGGGGGGCGGTCCGTGGGGATTGGGGGGGGGGGGTCGTGGGGATAGGGGGGGGTTCCCGTGGGGATTGGGGGGGGGCGGTCCGTGGGATTGGGGGGGGGGCATTGGGGGTGCCGTGGGATCCCTGGGGATGGGGGGGTGGCGGTCCGTGGGGATCGGGGGGGGGGGGGGGGGGGGCGGTCCGTGGGGATGGGGGGGGGGGGGGGGGGGGGGGGCGGTCCCGTGGGGGATGGGGGGGGGGTGCCGGTCCAGTGGGGATGGGGGGGGGGGCGGTCCGTGGGGAGCGGACCGTGGGGATGGGGGGGGCGGTCCGTGGGGATGGGGGGGGCGGTCCGTGGGGATGGGGGGGGGAGCGGTCCGTGGGGATGGGGGGGGGGGGGTCCGTGGGGATGGGGGGGGCGGTCCGTGGGGATGGGGGGGGCGGTCCGTGGGGATGGGGGGGGCGGTCCGTGGGGATGGGGGGGGCGGTCCGTGGGGATGGGGGGGGCGGTCCGTGGGGATGGGGGGGCGGTCCGTGGGGGTGGGGGGGGGGCGGTCCGTGGGGATGGGGGGGGGCGGTCCGTGGGGATGGGGGGGGCGGTCCGTGGGGATGGGGGGGGGCGGTCCGTGGGGATGGGGGGGTGGCGGTCCGTGGGGATGGGGGGGGGCGGTCCGTGGGGATGGGGGGGGGGCGGTCCGTGGGGGGGCGGTCCGTGGGGATGGGGGGGGGGCGGTCCGTGGGGATGGGGGGTGGCGGTCCGTGGGGATGGGGATGGGGGGGGGCGGTCCGTGGGGATGGGGGGGGGCGGTCCGTGGGGATGGGGGGGGGCGGTCCGTGGGGATGGGGGGGCGGTCCGTGGGGATGGGGGGGGCGGTCCGTGGGGATGGGGGGGGCGGTCCGTGGGGATGGGGGGGGCGGTCCGTGGGGATGGGGGGGGCGGTCCGTGGGGATGGGGGGGGCGGTCCGTGGGGATGGGGGGGGCGGCCCGTGGGGAGGGGGGGGGGCCCGTGGGGAGGGGGGCGCTCGTGCGCGCGGCGAGGCAGGGCCCTGGAGCGGTTGCGCAGTGAACAAAGTGTCGACCGTTGGTGAGTGAGATATTTAACCTACCGTTGAAGTGGTTTAAAATAAGATGCGGCCTCCCCTCCGGGAGTGTGCTCGTCTCTGTTCACTCGATTATAATCGACAAATCTGAAACTTACTCAGAGCTAGGAGATGCTGTCTGATTCACAGCGGCTCCGGAAACGCTCTGACTCAGGAAAGGTGCTCCTTTTCACAGCTGCTTTCCTCTCCTCTCGGGCCTCAGCCGCTCAGATTCTGCGCCGCGTCGTCCACTCGACTGCTCAGGATCTGCCTCCCGAACAAAGTGCTGACCTCTGACCTTCGTGTGTGACAACTTCCGTTCTTTCGACATTCCCCGGACCACGTGTCCTGCGCCGGCTCCTGACTGGCCGCGGACTGAGAAATAGGCAGGCACGGGCAGTGTTACTACAGTACTGTACTCAGGACTCAGCCGGCTAGACACATGCGCGGTGTTGCTCATGGCTCAGAGCCGGCTAGGCACATGCGCAGTATTGCTCAGGGCTCAGAGCCGGCTAGGCACATGCGCAGTGTTGCTCAGGGCTCAGAACCGGCTAGGCACATGCGCAGTATTGCTCAGGGCTCAGAGCCGGCTAGGCACATGCACAGTGTTGCTCAGGGCTCAGAGCCGGAAGACATGAGCGCAGTGTTGCATTCAGAATCCCACAATTGTTGCAGCCTATTCGGCCCATCATGTCATATGTCTCTCCGAATGAACATTGCACCTCGTTCCATTCGACTGCCTTCTCCCCATAGTGCTGCAAATTGATTCTTCACAAATAATCCACGAATTCCCTCTTTGAATGCTTCGATTGAACCTGCCTCCAGCACATTTTCAACCAGCGCATTTCGAGAGATTAACTGCTTGCTGTTGAAAATATTTTTCTCTCTTGCCAATTACTTTAACTCTGTGCCTTTTCATTCACGAGGGGGACCAATTTCTCCCTATCTACTCTGTCCTGACCCCTCATGATTCTGAATACCTCACAGAGCCAGAGATTTACACAGAAAGAGGTCCATAGTCGTGTATGCTTTGATATTTCAAGTGCTCATCTAAATCCTTCTTATGTCTTGTGAGGGTTCCTGGCTGGAAGTGAGTTCCAGATTCCCAGAACCGTCTGGGTGAAAACATTTTTCCTTTAATGGGCAGCACGGTAGCATGGTGGTTAGCATAAATGCTTCACAGCTCTAGGGTCCCAGGTTCGATTCCAGGCTGGGTCACTGTGCGGAGTCTGCACGTCCTCCCCGTGTGTGCTCCGGTTTCCTCCCACAGTCCAAAGATGTGCGGGTTAGGTGGATTGGCCATGCTAAATTGCCCGTAGTGTCCTAAGTAGTAAGGTTAAGGGGGGGGTGGGTGTGTTGGGTTACGGGTATAGGGTGGATACGTGGGTTTGAGTAGGGTGATCATGGCTCGGCACAACATCGAGGGCCGAAGGGCCTGTTCTGTGCTGTACTGTTCTATGTTCTATGTTCTAAATCCCCGCTAAATCACCTGCCCCTTTCCTTAAATCTACGCCCATGGTTATTAACCCCTCAGGCGAATGCATGTCACTCAATTTTGTACACTTCAAGCATAGATACATAGAAGATAGGAGGAGTCCTTTTGGCCCTTCAAGCCTGCTCCACCATTCATCACGATCATGGCTGATCATCCAACTCAATAGCCTAATCCTGCTTTCTCCCCATAGCCTTTGATCCCATTCTTTCCAAGTGCTATATCCAGCTGCCTCTTGAATATATTCAAAGTTTTAGCATCGAATACTTCCTGTGACAGTGAATTCCACAGGGTCACCACTCTTTGGGTGAAGAAATGTCTCCTTATCTCTGTCCGAAATGGTTTACCCTGAATCCTCAGACTGTGACCCCTGGTTCTGGTCACACCCATCATTGGTAACATCTTCCCTGGATCTACCCTGTCTCGTCCCTGTTAGAATTTTATAAGTCTCTATGAGATCCCCCCTCATTCTTCTGAACTCCAGCGAGAACAATCCCAACCTAGTCAATCTCTCCGCATATGACAGTCTCGCCATCCCTGGGATCAGTCTGGTAAACCTTCGCTGCACTCCCTCGAGAGCAAGAACATCCTTCCTCAGAGAAGGAGACCAAAACTGTACACAATACTCCAGGTGTGGTCTCACCAAGGCCCTGTACAATTGCAGTAACACATCCCTGCTTCTATACTCGAAACCTCTCGCAATGAAGGTCAACATACCATTAGCCTTCTTTACCGCCTTCTGCATCTGCATGCTTACCTTCAGTGAATGGTGCGCAAGGACACCCAGGTCCCGCTGCACACTCCCCTCTCCCAATTTACAACCATTCTGGTAGTAATCTGCCTTTCTGTTTTTGCTTCCAAAGTGAATAACCTCACACTTATCCAAATTATACTACATCTGCCATTGATTTGCCCACTCACCCAACCTGTCCAGATCATGCTGTAGGATCCCTGCATCCTCATCACAATTCTCCCTCCCACCTAACTTGGTATCATCTGCAAACTTTGAGATGTCACATTTTGTTCCCTCATCCAAATCATTAATATATATTGTGAATAGCTGGGTTCACAGCACCAATCCCTGTGGTACCCCACTGGTTAATGCCTGCCAATTTGAAAAGGACCCATTAATCCCTACTCTTTGTTTTCTCTCTGACAAACAGTTTTCTATCCACCTCAATACATTTCCCCCAATCCCATGTGCTTTAAGTTTGCACAATAATCTCTTATGCGAGACTTTGTCAAAAGCCTTCTGAAAGTCCAAACATACCACATCGACTGGCTCTCCCTTGTCAACTGAACTGGTTACATCTTCAAAGAATTCCAACAGATTTGTCAAGCATGATTTTACCTTCATAAATCCATGCTGACTCTGACTGATCCTGCCACTGCCTTCTAAATGTTCCGTTATAAAGTCCTTGATAATGGATTCAAACATTTTCCCCACTAACGATGTGAGGCTTACTGGTCTATAATTCCCTGCTTTCTCTCTACCTCCCTTTTTGAATATCAGAGTCCTCCTCAGCCTTCTCTGCTCCAGGGAAAACAGTCCAAGCCTAACCAGCTTCTCTTCACAGCTGAAACACTTCAGCTAAGGGAACATCTGGTGAATCTCCTCTGCATCCTCTTTATTTCAATCACATCCTTCCTATTGTGTGGCAACCAGAGCTGCACACTGTATTCCAGTTTTGGCCTAATGAGCATTTTACACAGCTCCATCGTAACCTCCCTTCTCATATACTCTATGCTTTGGCTAATAAAGACAAGTTTCCCTTCATAACCACCTTGTCTACCTGGCCTGCTGCCTTCAGGGACGTAGGGACATGCAGCCTAATAGGTCAGACGCCCCAAGGTCCCTCTGTTCCTCTGTACTTCCTAGCATTCTACCGTTCATTGTGCATTCCCTTGCCTTGTTAGTCCTCTCAAAATGCATTACCTCACACTTTTCAGAGTTAAATTCCATTTGCCACTGTTCTGCCCATCCGACCAGTCACAGAATGATAGAATCATAGAATTTACAATACAGAAGGAGGCGATTCGGCCCATCAAGTCTGCACCGGCCCTTGAATAGAGCACCCTACCCAAGCCCACACCTCCACCCTATCCCCGTAACCCAGTAAACCCACACACCCTTTTTCTTTGGACACTAAGGGCAATTTAGCATGGCCAATCCACCTAACCATCTTTGGACTGTGGGAGGAAACCAGAGCACCCGGAGGAAACCCACGCAGACACAGGGAGAACGTGTAGACACTGCACAGATTGCGACCCAAGGCGGGAACCGAACCTGTGACCCTGGAGCTGTGAAGCAACTATGCTAACCACTGTACTACCGTGCTTCCCTTGTGCAACCGTGCTGCCCTTCTATATTGTCCTGTAATCTAAGGCTTTCCTCCTCGCTATTTACTACACCACCAATTCTGTGTCATTTAAAACTTATAAATTATATCTCCTGCTTCCATGTCTAGATTATTAATGTATAGTGCAAACAGCAAGAGACTCAACACCAATCCCTGCAGTACACCACTGGACACTAGCTTCCAGTCACAATAATACCTTTAGACCATTACCCTCTGCCTCCTGCCACTAAGCCAATTTTCCAAATTGCCACGGATCCCATGGGCTTCATTGCCATCCGGCAGCGGAGGTCCCCGCTGGAGGTCCCTCTACGGAGGTGTCCTTTCCACAAAACTTGGGGACCTGGGTGGAGGGTGTTGCACGCAGTGCCGTGCAACCGGCGTTTGTGTCACTTCACGGCCTCACCAGTGACCTGTCACTTTTGCAGCCTGTTGGAGTCCGTGGAGCATGTTTATGCTGTGTGTCCTAGGTTGCCTTTTTGGTTTCTTGACAACGTTGTTGAGGTTTTGTTTGCACTTCAGCCCCACGCTCCTGATCTACGGGCATCCGGTGCGGAGAGGGGTGGAGAAAGCGGAGGACCTCCTTGTGAACCTGCACCTGGGCCTGGCCAAACTTGCCATTAACAGGTCCAGGCAGCGGGCGACCAAGGGGGTCATCCGACCTGACTGTATGTCTGTCTCCCTCTTCTGCAGCTACATTCGTGGCTGGGTGTCCCTGTTAAGAGAGCATGCGCAGTCCATGAGCACACTCGAGATCTTCTGTGCTCAGCGGGCACCGCAGAGGTTGGATTGCATTATTGACCCTGAATTTTCACATTTTGGTTTGATAGGTTTTAAGTTTCCGTTTCTTCTTTGTTCCTTTTGGGCTGTGCTCCGATTGTTCTTTGGGAGCGGCCCTTTTTAATTTGTCCATCAGTTAATTTTTGTTCTTCTATTCAGTTGTTGGGCCTTATAAAATCCCATGGGCTCTTTTAAAAATATATTTTTATTACAAAAAAATATTTTTATATATTAGAAAGTAACAGCACAATAGTTATCAAATACATACAGATACAGTCCAAAAATAACACATTTCAACCACTATCAATCCTGACCCTTACCCCATAATTCTAAAAGATAGATATAGGGTGGAATTAAGGGGGTGGGAGTTAAGTGGGGAAGATGACGGACGGTAGAGGGGATTGGAGGCATAAGCCTCCAGTAAGGCTGGTAACATGGAACGTCCGGGGACTTAATGGGGCAGTTAAAAGGTCGCGGGTGTTCACGCACCTCAGGAGCTTGAAAGCAGGAGTGGTCTTTCTGCAGGAGACGCACCTCTGTGTGAAGGACCAGATTAGATGATGGAAGGGGTGGGTCGGGTAGGTTTTTTCACTTGGGGTTTGATTCGAAATCGAGGGTTGTGGCTATTTTATTGAGCCACAAATTGGGATTTGTGAGTGCGAAGGAGGTGAGGGATCCGGGTGGGAGATATGTGATTGTGAGTGGGGTATTGGAAGGGGCACCGGGAGTGTTGGTAAATGTGTAGCCCCAAATTGGGATGATGTGGGTTTTAAGAGGGGCTTGCTGGCAGCAATCCTGGATTTGGCCACGTAAAGGTTGATCATGGGAGGAGATTTTAACTGTGTCCTGGAGCCGAGGGTGGATAGGTCGAGCCCCAAGTTGATGGGTAGGGTACGAATGGTGAGGGAACTGGGGTTTATGGAGAGGATGGGTATGGTGGATCCATGGCGTTCTCAGAACCCAGGGGGGTCCTCCTTTTCTCACGTCCATAAGGTGTACTCGAGGATTGATTACTTTGTAGTGAGTCGGGAGATTTTGGTTTGGGTGGAGGGGGCAGAGTAGGTGGGGATAGTTATCTTGAACCATGTGCCCCACTAGCTAGAGATTTGGTTTAGAGCATTGTCATAATATGCACTCATGTTCATAATGAAATACAGACAGGCAGTGATGGATACACACAGGAAGCGCAAGAGAGACAGCCGGGGGAGTGAAAACAGCGCGAGAGGAGTGACAGTCGGGAGAGTGAAAATAGCGCGAGAGGGGAGACAGCCGGGGGAGTGAAAACAGCATGAGAGGAGAGACAGTCGGGAGAGTGAAACAGCGCGAGAGGAGAGACAGCCGGGGGAGTGAAAACAGCGCGAGAGGAGAGACAGCCAGGGGAGTGAAAACAGCGCGAGAAGAGAGACAGTCGGGAGAGTGAAAACAGCGCGAGAGGAGTGTCAGCCGGGGGAGTGAAACAGCGCGAGAGGAGTGACAGTCGGGAGAGTGAAAACAGTGCGAGAGGAGAGACAGCCGGGAGAGTGAAACCAGCGTGGGAGGAGTGACAGCCGGGGGAGTGAAAACAGCGCGAGAGGAGAGACAGCCGGGAGAGTGAAAACAGCGCGAGAGGAGAGACAGCCGGGGGAGTGAAAACAGCGCGAGAGGAGAGACAGCCGAGGGCGTGAAAACAGCGCGAGAGGAGAGACAGCCGAGGGCGTGAAAACAGCGTGAGAGGAGAGACAGCCGGGGGAGTGAAAACAGCGCGAGGGGAGAGACAGCCGGGAGAGTGAAAACAGCACGAGAGCGGAGAGACAGCCGGGAGAGTGAAAACAGCGCGAGAGGAGAGAGAGCCGGGAGAGTGAAAACAGCGCGAGAGGAGAGACAGCCGGGAGAGTGAAAACAGCGCGAGAGGAGAGACAGTCGGGAGAGTGAAAACAGCGTGAGAGGAGTGTCAGCCGGGGGAGTGAAAACAGGGCAAGAGGAGAGACAGCCGGGAGAGTGACAACAGCGCGAGAGGAGAGACAGCCGGGAGAGTGAAAACAGCGCGAGAGGAGAGACAGTCGGGAGAGTGAAAACAGCGTGAGAGGAGTGTCAGCCGGGGGAGTGAAAACAGCGCAAGAGGAGAGACAGCCGGGAGAGTGACAACAGCGCGAGAGGAGAGACAGCCGGGAGAGTGAAAACAGCGCGAGAGGAGAGACAGCCGGGAGTCGCAGTGGTTGCTGGTTAAGTGTTTTATTTTTACCAGTATTTAAGTTGGGCGGTTGCCAAACCTGAGACACTACACTCTAACCTAAGCAGGTGAGTGAATATCAGGTAAGCTCTTTCGTTTTCCTGTTTTTACCGCAAGGTATCTAGAGGTGATGTCAGGGAAGGCAGTACAGTGTTCCTCCTGCAGAATGTTTGAGGTGAGGGATGCCGTCAGTGACCCTGCTGATTTCACCTGTGGGAAGTGCACCCATCTCCAGCTCCTCAGAAACCGCGTTAAGGAATTGGAGCTCGAGCTGGATGAACTTTGGATCTGTCGGGAAGCAGAGGTGGTCATAGATAGTAGCTACAAGGATGTAGTTACTCCAAGGAATGAAGATAGATGGGTGACAGTGAGAGGGGCTGGGAGGAAGCAGTCAGTACAGGGATTCCCTGTGGTCGTTCCCCTCAGTAACAAGTATACCGCTTTGGATACTGTTGAGGGGGATGACCTACCAGGGGTAAGCCACGGTGACCGGATCTCCAGCACTGAGTCCGTCCCTGTGGCCCAGAAGGGAAGGGGGGAGAGCAGGAGAGCAATAGTTATTGGGGACTCGACAGAGGGACAGATAGATGGTTCTGTGGCAACGATAGAGGCTCACGGATGGTATGTTGCCTCCCAAGTACCAGGGTCCGCGACGTCTCGGACTGTGTTTTCAGAATCCTTAAGGGGAGGGGGAACAGTCACAAGTCGTGGTACACATCGGTATCAAAGGCATAGGTAAGAGAATGGACGGGGATTTAAGACAGCAATTTAGGGAGCTAGTGTGGAAGCTGAGAGCCAGGACAAACCATGTTATCATCTCTGGTTTGTTGCCGGTGCCACGTGCTAGTGAGTTGAGGAACAGAAAGTGTGTGCAGATAAACACGTGGCTGCAGGGATGGTGTAGGAGGGAGGATTTCAGTTACGTGGATAATTGGAGCACATTGAAATGAAATGAAATGAAATGAAAATCGCTTATTGTCACGAGTAGGCTTCAAAGGAAGTTACTGTGAAAAGCCCCTAGTCGCCACATTCCGGCGCCTGTTCGGGGGGAAGGTGGGAGCTGTACAAACAGGAAGGTTTGCACCTGAATCAGAGGGGCACCAATATCCTGGGAGGGGAATTTGCTACGGCTCTTCAGGGGGATTGGAAAACGAGCTGTAGCCCAGAAGCCAGTGTTGAGAGTAGTGAGGCACTGAGGAGGGTATCAAGGTCACAGGAGTGTACGGTCAGGCAGGAAGGTGGGTGGAAGTGTGTCTACTTCAATGCAAGGAGCATCCGGAATAAGGTGGGTGAACTTGGAGCGTGGATTGGTGCTTGGGACTACGATGTTATGGCCATTACGGAGACATGGTTAGAATAGGGACAGGAATGGTTGTAGGCAGTTCTGGGGTATAGATGTTTCAGTAAGAGTAGGGAAGGTGGTAAAAGAGGTGGAGGAGTGGCATTGTTAATCAAGGATAGTTTAACAGCTGCAGAAAGGCTGTTCGAGGGGGACCTGCCTACTGAGGTAATATGGGACAAAGTTAGAAATAGGAAAGGAGCGGTCACGTTGTTAGGAGTTTTCTATAGACCCCCAAATAGTAATAGAGATGTGGAGGAAGAAATTGCAAAGCAGATTATGGATAGGTGTGGAGGTCTCAGGGTAGTTGTCATGGGTGACTTTAACTTTCAAATATTGATTGGAACATCTTTCGTTCAAACAGTTCGGATGGGCAGTTTTTGTACAATGTGTGCAGGAGGGTTTCCTGACACAATATGTGGATAGGCCGACAAGAGGTGAAGCCACATTGGATTTGGTACTGGGTAATGAACTGGGCCAAGTGTTAGATTTGTTTGTGGGAGAGCACTTTGGAGATAGTGACTGCAATTCGGTGTCTTTCACTATTGCAATGGAGAGGGATAGGACCATACGGCAGGGCAAGGTTTATAATTGGGGGAGGGGCAATTGTGATGCAATTAGGCAAGAATTAGGGAGCGTAAGATGGGAACAGAAACTGTCAGGGAAATGAAAAGTGGAGCGTGTTCAAGGAACAAATACTGCGTGTCCTTGATAGGTATGTCCCTGTCAGGCAGGGAGGAAATGGGCGTGTGAGGGAACCATGGTTCACAAAAGAGATTGAATGTCTTATCAAGAGGAAAAAGGAAGCGTATGTAAGGATGAGAAAACAAGGTGCAGTTGGGTCGCTTGAGGGTTACAAGGTAGCAAGGAATGAGCTAAAAAAAAGGGCTTAAGAGAGCTAGGAAGGGGCATGAGAAGTCCTTGGCGGGTTGGATCAAGGAAAACGCCAAGGCTTTTTACTCTTATGTGAGAAATAAAAGAATGACCAGGGTGAGGTTAGGGCCAGTCAAGGACAGTAGTGGGAACTTGTGCATGGAGTCAGAAGAGATAGGAGAGGCGTTGAATGAATATTTTTCTTCAGTATTCACCGAGGAGAGGGGCTATGCTTTTGAGGATGAGAGTGTGATACAGGCGGGTAGGCTGGATGAGGTAGATGTTTTGAGCGAAGATAAATTGAGCAATTTTGAAAAACCCTGGGCCAGATGGGATATATCCTAGGATTCTTTGGGAGGCAAGGAATGAGATTGCAGAGCCTTTGGCTTTGATCTTTGGGTCCTCACTGTCCACGGGGATAGTGCCAGAGGACTGGAGAGTGGCGAATGTTGTTCCTCTGTTCAAGAAAGGGAATAGGAATGACCCTAGTAATTATAGGCCGGTTAGTCTTACTCCGGTGGTCGGTAAGTTAACGGAAAGGGTCCTGAGGGATAGGATTAATGACCATTTGGAAAGATGCAGCTTAATCCCGGATAGTCAACACGGATTAGTGAAGGGTAAGTCTTGTCTCACAAATTTGATTGAATTCTTTGAGGAGGTATACAAGTGTGTTGATGAAGGTAGAGCAGTTGATGTCGTATACATGGATTTTAGTAAGGCGTTTGAGAAATTTGGCCAATTGGATAAGTAACTGTCTGTCACATAGAAGACAGAGGGTGGTGGTGGATGGAAAATTTTCAGACTGGAGCCCAGTCACCAGCGGTGTACCACAGGGATCAGTGCTGGGACCTCTGCTATTTGTGATTTTTATAAATGACTTGGAGGAGGGGGCTGAAGGGTGGGTCAGTAAATTTGCTGATGACACCAAGATTGGTGGAGTAGTGGATGAGGTGGAGGGCTGTTGTAGGCTGAAAAGAGACATTGATAGGATGCAGAGCTGGACCAAAAAATGACAGATGAAGTTTAACCCTGATAAGTGTGAGGTGATTCATTTTGGTAGGACAAATTTGAATGTGGATTATAGGGTCAATGGCAGGGTTCTGAGCAATGTGGAGGAACAGAGAGATCTTGGGGTTCATGTCCACAGATCTCTGAAGGTTGCCACTCAAGAGGATAGAGCCGTGAAGAAGGCCTATAGTGTGTTAGCGTTTATTAATGGGGGCTTGAGTTTAAGAGCCGTGGGGTTATGCTGCAACTGTACAGGACCCTGGTGAGACGACATTTGGAGTATTGTGTGCAGTTCTGGTCACCTCATTATCGGAAAGATGTGGAAGCATTGGAAAGGATGCAAAGGAGATTTACCAGGATGCTGCCTGGATTGGAGGGTAGGTCTTATGAGGAAGGTTGAGGGAGCTCGGGCTTTTCTCATTGGAGCGAAGGAGGATGAGAGGCGACTTAATAGAGGTTTATAAGATGATGAGGGGGATAGATAGAGTGGATGTTCAGAGACTATTTCCTCGGGTGGATGTAGCTGTTACAAGGGGGCATAACTATAAGATTCGGGGTGGGAGATATAGGAGGGATGTCCGAGTTAGGTTCTTTACTCAGAGTGGTTAGGGTGTGGAATGGACTGCCTGCTGTGATAGTGGAGTCGGACACTTCAGGAACTTTCAAGCGGTTATTGGATAGGCACATGGAGCACACCAGAATGACAGGGAATGGGATAGCTTGATCTTGGTTTCGGACAAAGCTCGGCACAACATCAGGACCGAAGGGCCTGTTCTGTGCTGTACTGTTTGAATACGAAAGAGAGAGAGCGAGAGGAAAAAGAAAAGGAGAGAGAAGAAAAGAGAAAAGAAAGAATAGCCCTAGCAGAACAAAAAGAAAAAGAAAGGGAGATACAGATCAGGGGAAAAGATAAAGAGAGGGAGTTTGAACTTCAGAAAATGGCATGAAACACGAAAGTCAATTAAAATTGGCAGACGCAAAGGGAAACGTACAGTTAGATGATAGTGATGAGGATAGTGAGAAAGAGCGTCATATTCGAAGGCTTCGTGGGAATCTATTTAAATATGTCCAAGCATTGGCAAAGTTTGATGAGAAGGAAGTGGAAGCCTTTTTCATTTCATTTGAGAAGGTAGCTAAACAAATGAAATGGCCACAGGACATGTGGGTGTTACTGATTCAAACAAAGCTGGTAGGTAGAGCTAGTGAAGTGTTTGCATCACTACCGGAGGAGGTATCTGGAACGTATGAGGAGGTGAAGAAATCCATATTAAGTGCATATGAACTAGTGCCTGAAGCTTGTAGACAAAGGTTTAGAAATTTAAGGAAAGAATTTGGTCAAACATACATGGAGTTTGAAAGGCTTAAACAGAGTAATTTTAATAGGTGGATAAGGGCTTTGAAAATAGACCAACGTATGAAGCTCTCAGAGAAATTATACTTTTGGAGGAGTTTAAAAATTCAATTCCTGATGTAGTGAGAACTCATGTGGAAGAACAGAGGGTTAAAACTGTGAGATTAGCAGCAGAAATGGCAGATGATTATGAATTAGTTCATAAATCAAAGATTGGTTTCCGACATCAGTTTCAGCCGGTGAGGGATAGAATCTGGGAACATGAGAAATACTCAAGTGGTAAAGGTAAAGGTGATCTGATGGGAGATAATAAGGAGAGTGTACCTCAGATTAAAAAAGAAATCCAGGAGGGTGGAAAAGAGATGAAAAGTTTCAAATGTTTTCACTGGAATAAACCATGCCATGTAAAGTCACAGTGTTGGTGGTTGAAGAAAAGCACTGGGAAGGCTGATGTGGTAAAACAGGATAAGACAGTGGGATTTGTTGGAGTGGTAAAGAAAAGCCCAAGGGAAGCGAAGGAGGTGCAAACGATTGTACAGCCTGTTGAAGAAGTAGTTGTTAAGAAGGTGCCATATGTCTTTAAAGAATTTACTTGTGTGGGTAAAGTTTACTCATGTGTATCAGGAGGAGCAGGTAAAGAAGTCACAATTTTAAGAGATACAGGGGCTAATCAATCTTTAATGGTAAGAGATGAGGAATTATGTAGTTTGGGAAGAATGTTGCCAGAAAAGGTGGTGATATGTGGAATTCAGGGTGGGAGGAGTAGCGTTCCATTATATGAGGTAAGGTTGGAAAGTCCAGTGAAGAGTGGTGATAAGGAGTAGTAGGAGTAATAGAGAAACTATCTTGACCAGGAATACAGTTTATCTTGGGTAATGATATAGCTGGATCGCAGGTGGGAGTGATGCTACTGTGGTTGATAAGCAAGTGGAAAATCAGACAACTGAAGTGTTGAAGGACGAATATCCTGGGATTTTTCCGGATTGTGTAGTAACAAGGTCGCAAAGTCACAGGTTAAGACAAGAGGCGAAATCAAGAGTGAAGATGAAGTTGAAGTGCAATTATCAGAAACGATTTTTGATCAGATGGTTGAAAAGAACAAGAACAGGTGGAGGATGAGGCGGATATTTTTAGTTCAGGAAAATTGGCGGAGTTACAACAGAAAGATATAGAAATAAAACGGACATATCAGAAAGCATATACGGAAGAGGAATCTGATAGTATACCAGAGTGTTATTACCGTAAAAGTGATGTCTTGATGAGAAAATGGAGGCCTTTACATATGCAGGCGGTTGAAAAGTTGGCAGAAGTTCATCAAGTAGTATTGCCGGTAGGGTATAGAAAGGAGGTGTTGCGAGTTGCACATGAGGTACCAGTGGGAGGTCATTTGGGAATAAGGAAAACTCAAGCTAAAATCCAGAAACATTTTTATTGGCCTGGACGACATAAAGATGTAGTTAAATTTTGTCAATCATGTCACACATGTCCAGTGATAGGGAAACCTCAAGCAGTGATAAAACCAGCGCCCTTAATACCCATTCCAGCATTTGAGGAACCTTTTACGAGGGTCCTAACTGATTGTGTAGGACTGCTTCCTAAACCAATATCTTTTGACTATAATGGATGTGTCTACTAGGTTTCCAGAGGCCATTCCAGTACGCAATATTACAGCTAAAAGGATTGTGGAGGAGTTACTTAAATTCTTTACTAGATATGGACTACCCACAGAAATTCAATCGGATCAAGGGTCAATTTTACTTTAAAGTCATTCAAAGAAGTTATGGATAGCTTAGGAATAAAACAATTTAAATCAACTGCGTATCATCCAGAATCGCAGGGAGCGTTAGAAAGATGGCATCAGACATTAATGACAATGTTGAGGGCTTACTGTCAAGATTATCCAGAGGATTGGGATAAAGGAATTCCATTCGTATTGTTTGCAATTAGGGATGCACCTAATGAGTCTACCAAATTTAGTCCTTTTGAACTAATTTTTGGTCATGAGGTAAGAGGACCACTTAAATTGATTGAGGAAAATTGGTAGGTGAGAAATCGGTAATTACAGTATTGGATTACGTGTCAAATTTTAGGGAACGATTAAATAGAGCAGGTCAATTGGCTGGACAACATTTGAAAATTGCACAAAATATGATGAAACGGGTAGTGGAAAAGAAATCCAAAGTTCGTAGTTTTGTCAGTGGGGATAAAGTTTCAGTGTTGTTACCAGTGGTAGGTGAGCCTTTAAAAGCTAGGTTTTGTGGACCGTATCAGATTGAAAGGAAATTAAGTGAGGTGAATTATGTGGTAAAAATACCAGATAGAAGGAAGACTCACCGAGTGTGTCATGTGAATATGCTTAACAGGTACTTTGAAAGGGAAGGAGAAAAAAAGGACATTTTAATGATTCTAACTCAAAGTGACGAACCAAATCCAGATGACTGTGAATTTGACATACCTCAAATTAAATTGGAAAATGAGGATGTTCTTAAAAATTGGGATGAATTGTTAAGTTACCTTCCAGAGGAAAAAACGAACTGACCTGAAAGAGTTATCAATATGACATGGGCAAATTTGTAGACATACTTGGGTCGTACTAAAATGGCTATACATGATGTAGATGTGGGAAATGCTGTTCCAATCAAACAACAGCCAGAAAGACTTGGGGCGCGATTCTCCGCACCCACGGAAAATCACGAAGTCGGGCGAATTTGCCGACGGCCCGAAATGGCCCCGTTCCCGAGATATTCACGCACGGGAAATGGGCTAGGAACGGGGCCGCGGGCAATTACGTTCCAGATGACGTCGGAACGCGGCAACGCCATGAACAACGGCCACGTGACACCGCCCGACGTCGTAAAAAGGCGCGGGCGAGCACAGGAACGGGACGGGAAACATGTCGGAGCCATGGAGGGCAGCGCCGAGGTTTTGCTGAGGCCGACATAGAAACACTCCTCGATGAGGTGGAGTAGAGGAGGGCATCATCTGCCCGAGAAGAGGGCATTGCCACCCTGCCAAGCGTGGTGCGCCAGGCCTGGTGAGAGGTGGCTGCTGCCGTGAGTGCTGTGGGGCAGGACCCCTCGCTCTGGGGAGCAGTGCCGTAAAAAGCTGCACAACCTCACCAGGGCTGCCAGGGTAAGTGCCAAGAGGGTGCCCCCGGGTCATAACCATCGCTCCCCCCCCTTTTACTTAATCACCACCCCCCCCCCCCCCCCCGGCACGGAGGTGGAGGGGGATTGGGGCAGAGTGAGTGGAGGGTGGTTCACTAAGTATTCACAGACCCCAGCGCTCTAGCCCCCCTGGAGAGATGCAATGGTCTTGTTACAACTTGACCCCCAAACTGTGCCAGTATCTGAACGGACTGCTGATACCTGCCGCATTGTAATGATCTACCTATGCCCCTCCCCCAACAGGACAAGACCGCTCACAACACTCGTGAGCGGAACAAGACTGGAGGGGGTTCGCCCATTCTTCAGCCCCCTCACCACGTTTGAGCAGAGGGCACTGGACCTTGTTGGGGATTCTGCACCCCGGGAGGTCGCGCAATGCGAGGTTTGTGGAGCTGCAACAAGTGAGACAACCCTGCATGGCAAACACCACCCACCCCCCCCGCCCCCATCCTCTGTCCATTCAAACACCCTGCCCACTTGGACACCTCCCCCATCCTCTGTCCCCTCACACTCTGCCCACTGGCACACCTCCCCCTCCTGTGTGTCCCGGTGGCCTGGTCGCGCTGCTGACACCGGGCAGCATAACCCCTGGTCACTTTCTGCATCCAATGGGCAGTTAACTACGTTCTCATCACCCGGTACGTCAGTGGCCTGTGGCCGTCCGATCACAGGGCAACCAGCGGCCGTGTCCTCGTGACCGGCACGCCATGGCATGGTGGCAGACATTTTGTAACCGGGGTTGGACGAGTCACTCGCTCGCTCACTCCCTACCCCCCACTACCCACTCCCCCACTCAGTCTCCCACTCCCCCCCCTCTGTCTCCCACTCCCCCCCTCCGTCTCCCACTTTCCCCCCTCAGTGTCCCACCACTCCCCCCCTCAGTCTCCCACTTCCCCCCTCAGTCTCCCACACTCCCCCCTCCGTCTCCCACACTCCCCCCCTCCCGTCTCCCACTGCCCCCCTCCGCTCCCACACCCCACCCCCCGCTCTGGACCCCCCTCCCGTTCTCGGGGATGCCTTCCCCGTTGTGGCCAGACTCCAGCAGCGCGCTGAGCTGTGCGCTGAGCAGTGCGCTCACCTCCTCGAAGCTCTCGTCAGCCAGCACGATCTGGTTGACGAACTTGAAAGCAGGTGTGTTGGCCGGCGTGAAAACATTGCGTGATGACGTCGGGACTTCGGCCCATACGGGCCGGAGAATAGCGGGGGGCCCAAAAAGTCGGGCCTTCTGGTCGTGTCGGGGGGTCTGTCGAGGCCTTTGCCGGGAATGACGACGTGTAGTTTGTGCGGGGTTCGGAAAATAGCGAGAGGGCGTCGGACCGGCGTCGCCGTGAAAATCGGCGCGGCCCGCTATTCTCTGAACCGGCGTGAGAGCGAAGATTTGCGCCCTAAATCCTTTTAAATTGGCACAGGTTCACAGAGAGATTGAGAGTATGCTGAAAAATGGCATAATTGAAGTGGGTTGCAGTCAATGGAGCTCACCCATAGTGATGGTACCAAAACCAGACGATACCCTACGGTTGTGTGTGGACTATCGAAAGATGAATGCAGTTACAAGACTCTTATCCTATCCCACGTTTGTAGGATTGCATTGAGAAAGTGGAACAATCTGCTTTTATTTCCAACTTCCAGACATGGAAAGAACATTTAAAACATCGTATGGAGTTCTTCGATCGACTTCAGGAGGCGGGTTTGGTGATGAACCTAGCCGAACGTGAATTTGGAGAAGCCCGAATCACTTTCCTTGAGGAGTTTCTGATACCCTCAAGACGAAGGGAAATAATGCGATTTCTTAGCATGAGTGGATTTGATCGAACGTTTGTGCAAAAGTTTTGTGGCATGATTACTCCACTGATGGACTTGCTCAAGAAACGTCAAAAATTTCAATGGACAGCAGACTTTCAACAGGCATGTGACTGCCTGAAAGCTGGTATACCGATGTTCCTGTATTGGAGAATTGCGCAGACTCTGTGATCAGATTGAACTGAAGTATCTAACTTTAAAGAGAATTGCCGAGGCGTAGAGGAATGGATGGATCGTGCATTGACTTTCTTGTCAAAGAGACGGTCAATCGAGAAGGATTTCAGTTGGAGGAATAAGAACGGGAAAGGTGGACTTTATTATATGCCTGTTTGCGTGTGTTGTTTTTTTTGTGAAACGAAAAAGTATATTTACTGTGTATATTTCTTAGTGGATGGTGCAAAAGAGATGGCTAGGGAAATTGCAAATGCACTAGTGATAATTTACCAAAATTCACTAGACTCTGGGATGGTCCCGGTGGATTGGGAAATTAGCAAACGTGACACCACTGTTTAAAAAAGGAGGAAGCAGAAACGCGGGTAATTATAGGGCCAGTGAGCTTAACTTCGGTAGTAGGAAGATGCTGGAAATCTATCATCAAGGAAGAAATAGCGAGGCATCTGGATGGAAATTATCCCATGGGCAGAAAGGGCAGATCGTGCCTAACGAATTTAGTGGAATTTTTTGAGGACATACCAGTGCGGTAGATAATGGGAGCCAACGGATTGTGGTATATCTGGATTTCCAGAAAGCCTTGACAAGGTGCTCACACAAAAGGTTGCTGCATCAGATAAAGATGCATGGCATTAAGGGTAAAGTAGTAGCATGGATAGAGGATTGGTTAATTAATAGAAAGCAAAGAGTGGCGATTAGTGGGTGTTTCTCTGGTTGGCATCAGTAGCTAGTGGTGGTCCCTCAGGGATCAGTGTTGGGCCCACAATTGTTCACAATTTACATAGATGATTTGGTGTTGGGGAGCAAGGGCAATGTGTCCAAGTTTGCAGACGACACTAAGATGAGTGGTAAAGCAAAAAGTGCAGAGGATACTGGAAGTCTGCAGAGGGATTTGGATAGGTTAAGTGAATGGGCTAGGGTCTGGCAGATCCATTTTGGTAGGAATAACAGCAAAAGGGATTATTATTTAAATGGCTAAATATTAATCATGCTGCTGTGCAGAGAGACCTGGGTGTGCTAGTGCATAAGTCGCAAAAAGTTGGTTTACAAGTGCAACAGGTGATTAAGAAAGCGAATGGAATTTTGTCCTTCATTGCTAGAGGGATGGAGTTTAAGACTAAGGAGGTTATGCTGCAATTGTATAAGGTGTTAGTGAGGCCACACCTGGAGTATTGTGTTCAGTTTTGGTCTCCTTACTTGAGAAAGGACGTACTGGCACTGGAAGGTGTGCAGAGGAGATTCACGAGGTCAATCCCAGAGCTGAAGGGGTTGGATTATGAGGAGAGGTTGAGTAGACTGGGACTGTACTCGTTGGGAATTTAGAAGGATGAGGGGGGTTCTTATAGAAACATTTAAAATTATGAAGGGAATAGATAGGATAGATGCGGGCAGGGCGTTTCCACTGCTGGGTGAAAGCAGAACTAGGGGGCATAGCCTCAAAAATAAGGGGAAGTAGATTTAGGACTGAGTTTAGGAGCACTTCTTCAGCCACAGGGTTGTGAATCTATGGAATTCCTTGCCCAGTGAAGCAGCTGAGGCTCCTTCATTAAATGTTTTTAAGATAAAGATAGATAGTTTTTTGAAGAATAAAGGGATTAAGGGTTATGGTGTTCGAGCCGGAAAGTGGAGCTGAGTCCATAAAAGATCAGCCCTGATCTCATTGAATGGTGGAGCAGGCTCGAGGGGCCAGATGGCCTACTCTGGCTCCTAATTTCTATGTAGTCCACAACCATCCGATTCTTTTTCCCGGTCCTGATGACCAGTACTTGTGCTCTCCAGGGACTGTTGCTGGCCTCGATGATCCCTTCCCTCAAGAGTCGCTGGACGTCCGACTTGATAAAAATCATGTCTTGTGAACTGTATCGCCTGCTCCTGGTAGCGACCGGCTTACAGTCGGGTGTGAGGTTCGCAAAGAGCGAAGGGGGGGGACCTTAAGGGTTGCGAGGCTGCATACAGTGAGCGGGGGTAGGGGTCCGCCGAACTTTAGCGTCAGGCTTCGGTGACTGCATTGGAAGTCGAGTCCAAGCAGTAGGGGTGCGCAGAGGTGAGGGAGGACATACAGTTTAAATTGGGCGTACTCAGCGCCCTGTATCACGAGGTTCACGACACAGTACCCCCGGATCTGTACCGAATGGATCCGGGTGGCGAGGGAGATTGTCTGGGATGCGGGATAGATGTGGAGGGAGCAGCGCCTTACCATAACGGGGTGGATGAAGCTCTCTGTGCTCCCCGGAGTCAAAAAGACAGGGGATCTGTGCTCATTTAGCCGGACAGCCGTCATCGAATTCCTCAGATGCTTTGGCCGCGACTGGTCAAGGGTTATTGCGCCGAGCTGCGGGTAGTCTGCCTGGTCTGAGGTATCGAGGTCACAAGGTGGTGGCCCCCACGCGTCGCACGTGTCGGGCTGCGTCGAAGATGGCGACCAAGATGGCCGCCCCCATCGGTCAAACATGTCGGCTGGTGTTGAAGATGGCGGCCAATATGGCCGCCCCCACGGGTCGCACGTGTCGGGCTGAGTTAAAGATGGTGTCCCCCACGAGCTGCACGAGGCGGGTGATGCGTCTGAAAGGGGCATATAAACCTTTCCAATACTTTGCCCACAACAGAAGTGAGGCTCACTGGTCTGTAGTTACCAGAGTTGTCTCTACTCCCCTTCCTGAACAAGGGGACAACATTTGCTATCCTCCAGTCTTCTGGCACTATTCCTGTAGACAAAGATGACTTAAAGATCAAAGCCAAGGCTCAGGCAATCTCCTCCATAGCTTCCCAGAGGAATCCTAGGATAAATTAAATCTGGCCCAGGGGACTTATCTATTTTAACATTTTCCAGAAATCGCTAACACCCTCCTCCCTTATGAACCTCAAGCCCTTCTAGTCTAGTAGCCTGTATCTCAGTATTCTCCTCGACAACATTGTCTTTTTCCTGTGTGAATATGGGACAAAAAATACTCATTTAGCACAATCTCCTATCTCCTCGGACCTCCACGCTCACTTCCCACTACTGTCCTTGACTGGCCCTACTCTTACCGTAGTCATTGTTTTATTCCTGACATATCTATAGAAAGCTTTAGGGTTATCCTTGATCCTACCTGCCAAAGACTTCTCATGTCCTCTCCTGGCTCTTCTTAGCTTTCTCTTTAGAGCCTTCCTAGCTAACTTGTAACTCTCAAGCGCCTTAACTGAACCATCACGTCTCATCTTTACATAAGCCTCCTTCTTCCTCTTGACAAGTGTTTCACCTGCTTTAGTAAACCATGGTTTTCCCTCGCTCGACCACTTCCTCCCTGCCTAACAGGTACATACTTATCAAGGACGCGCAGTAGCTGTTCCTGAACATGCTCCCACATTTCCACTGTGTCCATCCCCTGCAGTTTTCCTCTCCAGCCAATGCATCCTAAGTTTGCCTCATCGCATTCATAATTGCCTTTCCCCCAGATATGACTCTTGCCCTGCGGTTTATACCTACCCTTTCCATCACTAACGAGGTGGCTAGTTTTACCGTGTCCTGTAGGGCAGTGGCCCCGTTTTCCAGCAGTCGCTGCCGGATGTAGTTAGACCGGACTTCCAGCCACGTAGGTGTCCGGATCATCAGTTTCATGTGCTCATCGGTCCGTCACAGCCTTGCAGTTGCAGACGTGTAGCGTCAGGCTCTCTCGGTATTCGTCCAGCGATTCCCCGGCACATTGACGGCGGGTAGTGAGGAGGAGCCGCGCGAACACTTCGTCCACAAGCTTCACGAACTGTCTCTTTAGGATTGCGATCACTGCTTCGTACGTGGCCGTGTCCTGAATCATACCCAATATTCGGTGGCTCACCCGGCCATGGAGGATGCGCAGCTTGAGGGCATCGGAGAGAGGTGCTTTGAAGGAGTCGAGGTAGGCCTCAAAACAGCGGAGCCAGTGGGAGAAGATTTCCTTAGCTTCTGCTGCTCATGCGTCGAGTCCCAGTTTATCAGGCTTCAGAGCGGCTTCCATAGTGATGTCTTTGGTTAATAAATTGATGTAGCATTAATTCACAGCAAGACGATGAGAGTGAGTGAACATAGGCTTTATTAAGCAAGAACTTGCCTGCCTGTGTCTGCTGTACAAATGAGCGCCGCCCCAGGCGGCCGGTCTGTATATGGTCCAAGGGGGGCGGAGCCAATGGCAGAGCCAACGGCAGAGCCCACCAGTTTCCAGTACAATACGTGTAAGGAGATCACATTACCATTGGACCACAGTGCTATACAGACAGCTTATACTATGGTGAATACATTCACCATAATTAATTTACGGGATGTGGGAGTCGCTGGTTAGGCCAGCATTTATTGCCCATCCCTCGTTACCCTTCACAAGGTGGTGGTGAGTTGTCTTTTTGAACCACTGCAGTCCTTGAGGTGTAGGTACACCCACTGTGCTGTTAGGGAGGGATCTCCAGGATTTTGTCCCAGCGACAGCGAAGGAACGGCGATATATTTCCACGTCAGGGTGGTGAGTGACTTGGAGGGGAACCTCCAGGTGGTGGGGTTCCCAGGTATCTGCTGCTCTTGTCCTTCTAGACGGTAGTGGCCATGGGTTTGGAAGGTGCTGTCGAAGGAACCTCAGTGAGTTACTGCAGTCCATCTTGTAGATGGTACACATGGCTGCCACTGTTCATCGGTGGGGGAGGGTTTTGAACGTTTGTGGATGGAGGAGCAATCAGGCGGGCTGCTTTGTCCTGGATGGTGTTTGAGCTTCCTGAGTGTTGATGGAGCTGACATCCAGTATAGAAGTTGGGAAGTTATGTTGCAGTTGCACAGGGCGTTGGTGAGGCCGCACCTGGAATATTGTGTTCAGTTTTGGTTGCCTTGCTATGGTAAAGAAGTTATTAAACTGGCGAGAGTGCAGAAGAGATTTACAAGGCTGTTGCCAGAACTCAGACTGAGTTAGAGGGAGAGATTGGACAGGCTAGGACTTCTTACTTTGGAGTGTCGGAGACTGAGGGATGATCTTATAGAGGTTTATAAGATCATGAGAGGCATGGATAGGGTGAATGCTCTCAGTCTGTTTCCCAGGTTTGGGGAATCGAGAACTAGAGGGTATAAGTTTAAGTTAAGAGGGGAAAGAATTAATGAGAATCTGAGCAGCAACTTTTTTTACACAGAGGGTGGTACATATGTGAATTGAGCTGCCGGAGGAAGTAGTTGAGGCAGGACGTTGACAACATTTAAAAGGCATTTGGACAGATACATGGATAGGAAAGGTTTAGAGGGATATGGAGCAAATGCAGGCAAATGAGGTTAGCTTAGATGGGCTTTTTGGTTGGCATGGACCATTATGGGCCGAAGGGCCTGTCTCCGTGCCGTAGATTCTCTGATTCTATGACCTCCTGAGAACAGATTGGTTGCCCACCCCTAATCTACCTTTGGTAAAATGGGATGTGAGCAGGTAGCTGGTGTGTGCCTTTTTGAGACTTTCAGCCATTTTACTTACCTCCTTCCCCTCTACTTATGTTGGATGTTTAAAATTACCCCTCACAGCTATGACCTTCTTCATTTCTAATTGGAAACAATTCCTTCACATCCAGTAAATGTCAGAAAGGCAATGTGACCAATCCACCCAATGTCCATGTACTTATCGTATGTTTTTCATGTATGGAACCTGCCTGGAACTGTACACAGAACAATACTTTTCACTGTACTTCGGTACACGTGACAATAAATCTAAATCTGGATGTGCAGGTTAGGTGGATTGGCCATGTTGAATTGCCCCTCAGTGTCCAAAAGGTTAGGTGGGGTTACGGAGATAGTTTGGGATGCGGACCTAGATAGAAAACTTTCGGAGGGTTGGTGCAAACCCAATGGATCAAATGGCCTCCTTCTGCACTGTAGGGATTCTATGATATAACCATCATGCAGTCAGACACTGAATTAGCAAATAGTCAAAGTTGATTGAACAGCAGCAAAGTGAAACAACAATATACTTATCAATTAACCAAAGTCTTAACAATCAACTAAAGACTTATCAATCAACTTACTCAATGAACTAGAACTTATCAATGAACTAATAAAAGGAAATAAAAGTACGAGTATACTTATCAATAAAACCCAACAGAGTTTCTGCCTTCAAATCGATGGCCAATCCCGAAGGAGCAGAAAACAACCTCAAACCTTCACGCCAGCAGTTATTCACACTCGTCCCTGAAGAACACCACACCATGCGGGGGTCCACGATGACAGGAATTCCACCCCCCCGTCCCTAGCACAGTATATTATCACCATCTCCTTGCTGACAGCAACCTCTGCCCCCAAAGATCTCAACCTCGAGGTACTGGACAAAATGCTTCCCAAAACCACTCTTATATCATCCCACCTTAACCCGTGTTGTTGTGAATGACTAATTGGTCAATAATGTTGTAAGGGTTAATTTAATTGGTTCCAGCTATTTGCGTACATTGACTGCAACATAAAACAATGGATTATTTCAAGATGTATCCTTAACTTTATATTGCACAAGTGTCCTATTCATTGGACCAGCACTGGGCCAGTCAAGGTTGGTGTGTTCTTGATAACGGTTCTGGACAGTTCAGACTCCTTACTCAATTTTTGCTACAGTACTTTTACGTTTCAAATAAAATCCTAACATCGGACCGCAAGTGAAAAATAGAGAAATGATGGGTTGTAACTTCTACGGATTGGCAGTCAGAGTGGTAACGCCCACACTGCTCCGAACCCTCTCTGACTCTCTCCAAGAGGCTCCTCAAGGCCTATCTCTTCAACCAAGTTTTGGATTGTTTTTCCGAATGTTTCTCTTAATGGCTTGGTATGAATCTTTGAAACACTCTTGTGAAAAGCCACGGGATTGTTTTCTCTGTGAAAGGTGCTGTGTAATTGTCAGTTGCTGTAGTTTGCAGTGACTGCATTTCAAACCAGGAGCCCTACAGTTTCATCCACCCATTCTGTCCCCTCCTCCCTCTCCTGTGCTTTGATTTTTCAGCATTTTAATTCAAAGGGGTCACACAAGGGTCAACCCAATTGAATGCGAACTGGGGACAGAATTTAATGAGAGGCACGTGAATCCCCATGACAGAACCGGAAGTGACCACCGTTTCTGCTTGTCTGTCGGGAGCAGGAACGTGAAACGCGTGCGATTAACGGCTGAAGCAGGTATTCACCGGCAGATCCCGAGGTGACATTGTGGCAGCTGCGGGCAAGCTCCTGGTGCACACAGTACTCCAGCTGTGGCCTCACCAAAGTTCTATACAACTCCCAGCATGACCTCCCTGCTTTTGTAACATGTGCCTCGATTGATAAAGGCAAGTGTCCCATATGAATTTTTCGCCACCTTATTAACCTGCCCTTCTGCCTTCAGAGATCTATGGACAAACACGCCAAGGTCCAAATGCAAGCCCCCCCCCCCCCCCCCCCCCACCATGACCAACTCCCACCCCTCTACCCCCCCCCCCCCCCCCCCCAGTTCACTGGCTGACACCTCTCACTCTCCAACATTCGATCTTCAAGCTGTTCCTCAGAATCCTGTGGCACAACCCCTTCATATTCAAGTGTGGTGCCCACACATGCCACCTGCTGTAGACCCTCCTGACTCATTAAGTGTGCAGCTAACAATGTCCTTTCTTTGTCCCTGCAGGAGAAGATAGCCCACAATAAACGGGAAAGGGCGTAGATAGGGGTTGGGGGACAGAGATTCGAGTCCTCATCCCCTAAAAGGATCGCGGGGTTGCCTGAGGAGAGAGCAGTCATCGACAGTGAGGTTGGCCTGCATCAGAGAAGTGAGAATCCATTGTCCCGTCATTCAGATGACTTGTCTCATGTGAGTTATTCATGTCAGACAAAATGGTCCTTCTCCCTCTGATCACATGTCCATTGTCTTACAGGATCACCATCTGCTGAGGCCAGCCATCTGGAGTTGTTTCCTCCAACCTCACTGCCTCCCCACCCCCCCACCACCCTAAAAGACAAATACACACAAACAGGACTCTATTATGTTACGACAGTTAAGTATATGAATTAGTGCACACACAGTTTATGTAGAAAGTACCTGTTGAATGGCGAGGCAAGCGACGAGGCTAAGTTAAATCACAACTGTGATTTATTTAACGAAGAATAACTTTATATGCAACTGCTGCACATGTCTTTTTCCTTGAGTCCCAGGCTTACTCTGAGCAAACGCCAATAGTTGGCTGCGCTCAAACACCCGATAGGCTAATGTTCGCATGCTCTGTCCCCATAGGCTCCATGCCTGTCATGTGGCCTGCGAAGGATCGCACTTTAAAGGGGCCACGTTACCACATTCCTCGCCCCTTAAGTTCCATTATAGATCCCTCAAATAGAAAAGCAGAAAAACTCTTAGTGTTACAGTATGGGAGCTCAAAGCAAAGTTCATAAGGTAAGCCTATCAGATAACAAACAAACAAAGAACAAAGAAAAGTACAGCACTGGAACAGGCCCTACGGCCCTCCAAGCCCGTGCCGACCATGCTGCCCGTCTAAACTAGAATCTTCTACACTCCTGGTCCGTATCCCTCTATTCCCATCCTTTTCATGTATTTGTCATGATGCCCCTTAAATGTCACTATCATCCCTGCTTCCACCACGTCCTCCGGCAGCGAGTTCCAGGCACCCACGACACTCTGTGTAAAAAACTTGCCTCATACATCTCCTCTAAACCTTGCCCCTCGCACCTTAAACCTATGCCCCCTAATCTACCCTGGGGAAAAGCCTCTGACTATCCACTCTGTCTATGCCCCTCATAATTTTGTAGACCTCTATCAGGTCGTCCCTCAACCTCCTTCATTCCAGTGAGAACAAATCGAGTTTATTCAACCTCTCCTCATAGCTAATGCCCTCCATACCAGGCAACATCCTGGTAAATCTCTTCTGCACCCTCTCTCAAGCCTCCACATCCTTCTGGTAGTGTGGCGACCAGAATTGAACATTATACTCCAAGTGTGGCTGAACTAAGGTTCTATACAGCTGCAACATGACTTGCCAATTCTTATACTCAATGCCCTGGCCAATGAAGGGAAGCATGCCGTATGCCTTCTTGACTATCTTCTCCACCTGTGTGGACCTGTACACCTAGATCTCTCTGACTTTCAATACTCTTGAGGGTTCTACCACTCACTGTATATTCCCTACCTGCATTAGACCTTCCAAAATGCATTACCTCACATTTGTCCAGATTAAACTCCATCTGCCATCTCTCCGCCCAAGTCTCCAAACGATCTAAATCCTGCTGTATCCTCTGACAGTCCTCATCGCTATCCGCAATTCCACAACCTTTGTGTCGTCTGCAAACTTACTAATCAGACCAGTTACATTTTCCTCCAAATCATTTATATATACTACGAACAGCAACGGTCCCAGCACTGATCCCTGCGGAACACCACTAGTCACAGCCCTCCAATTAGAAAAGCACC